>NC_060129.1:146182376-146486305 GCF_021461395.2 Schistocerca americana | reverse complement strand
AACAGTTTGTTGCGAAACCTTGAATTTTGTGACATATTTAATGTGTCTGCTTGTGTCTGTATGTGTGGATGGATATGTGCGTGTGTGCGAGTGTATACCTGTCCTTTTTTCCCCCAAAGGTAAGTCTTTCCGCTCCCGGGATTGGAATGACCCCTTACCCTCTCCCTTAAAACCCACTTCCTTTCGTCTTCCCCTCTCCTTCCCTCTTTCCTGATGAGGCAACAGTTTGTTGCGAAACCTTGAATTTTGTGACATATTTAATGTGTCTGCTTGTGTCTGTATGTGTGGATGGATATGTGCGTGTGTGCGAGTGTATACCTGTCCTTTTTTCCCCCAAAGGTAAGTCTTTCCGCTCCCGGGATTGGAATGACCCCTTACCCTCTCCCTTAAAACCCACTTCCTTTCGTCTTCCCCTCTCCTTCCCTCTTTCCTGATGAGGCAACAGTTTGTTGCGAAACCTTGAATTTTGTGACATATTTAATGTGTCTGCTTGTGTCTGTATGTGTGGATGGATATGTGCGTGTGTGCGAGTGTATACCTGTCCTTTTTTCCCCCAAAGGTAAGTCTTTCCGCTCCCGGGATTGGAATGACCCCTTACCCTCTCCCTTAAAACCCACTTCCTTTCGTCTTCCCCTCTCCTTCCCTCTTTCCTGATGAGGCAACAGTTTGTTGCGAAACCTTGAATTTTGTGACATATTTAATGTGTCTGCTTGTGTCTGTATGTGTGGATGGATATGTGCGTGTGTGCGAGTGTATACCTGTCCTTTTTTCCCCCAAAGGTAAGTCTTTCCGCTCCCGGGATTGGAATGACCCCTTACCCTCTCCCTTAAAACCCACTTCCTTTCGTCTTCCCCTCTCCTTCCCTCTTTCCTGATGAGGCAACAGTTTGTTGCGAAACCTTGAATTTTGTGACATATTTAATGTGTCTGCTTGTGTCTGTATGTGTGGATGGATATGTGCGTGAGTGCGAGTCTATACCTGTCCTTTTTTCCCCCAAAGGTAAGTCTTTCCGCTCCCGGGATTGGAATGACTCCTTACCCTCTCCCTTAAAACCCACTTCCTTTCGTCTTCCCCTCTCCTTCCCTCTTTCCTGATGAGGCAACAGTCTGTTGCGAAAGCTTGAATTTTGTGACATATTTAATATGTCGGCTTGTGTCTGTATGTGTGGATGGATATGTGCGTGTGTGCGAGTGTATACATGTCCTTTTTTCCCCCAAAGGTAAGTCTTTCCGCACCCGCGATTGGAATGACTCCTTACCCTCTCCCTTAAAACCCACTTCCTTTCGTCTTCCCCTCTCCTTCCCTCTTTCCTGATGAGGCAACAGTTTGTTGCGAAACCTTGAATTTTGTGACATATTTAATGTGTCTGCTTGTGTCTGTATGTGTGGATGGATATGTGCGTGTGTGCGAGTGTATACCTGTCCTTTTTTCCCCCAAAGGTAAGTCTTTCCGCTCCCGGGATTGGAATGACCCATTACCCTCTCCCTTAAAACCCACTTCCTTTCGTCTTCCCCTCTCCTTCCCTCTTTCCTGATGAGGCAACAGTTTGTTGCGAAACCTTGAATTTTGTGACATATTTAATGTGTCTGCTTGTGTCTGTATGTGTGGATGGATATGTGCGTGTGTGCGAGTGTATACCTGTCCTTTTTTCCCCCAAAGGTAAGTCTTTCCGCTCCCGGGATTGGAATGACCCCTTACCCTCTCCCTTAAAACCCACTTCCTTTCGTCTTCCCCTCTCCTTCCCTCTTTCCTGATGAGGCAACAGTTTGTTGCGAAACCTTGAATTTTGTGACATATTTAATGTGTCTGCTTGTGTCTGTATGTGTGGATGGATATGTGCGTGTGTGCGAGTGTATACCTGTCCTTTTTTCCCCCAAAGGTAAGTCTTTCCGCTCCCGGGATTGGAATGACCCCTTACCCTCTCCCTTAAAACCCACTTCCTTTCGTCTTCCCCTCTCCTTCCCTCTTTCCTGATGAGGCAACAGTTTGTTGCGAAACCTTGAATTTTGTGACATATTTAATGTGTCTGCTTGTGTCTGTATGTGTGGATGGATATGTGCGTGTGTGCGAGTGTATACCTGTCCTTTTTTCCCCCAAAGGTAAGTCTTTCCGCTCCCGGGATTGGAATGACCCCTTACCCTCTCCCTTAAAACCCACTTCCTTTCGTCTTCCCCTCTCCTTCCCTCTTTCCTGATGAGGCAACAGTTTGTTGCGAAACCTTGAATTTTGTGACATATTTAATGTGTCTGCTTGTGTCTGTATGTGTGGATGGATATGTGCGTGTGTGCGAGTGTATACCTGTCCTTTTTTCCCCCAAAGGTAAGTCTTTCCGCTCCCGGGATTGGAATGACCCCTTACCCTCTCCCTTAAAACCCACTTCCTTTCGTCTTCCCCTCTCCTTCCCTCTTTCCTGATGAGGCAACAGTTTGTTGCGAAACCTTGAATTTTGTGACATATTTAATGTGTCTGCTTGTGTCTGTATGTGTGGATGGATATGTGCGTGTGTGCGAGTGTATACCTGTCCTTCTTTCCCCCAAAGGTAAGTCTTTCCGCTCCCGGGATTGGAATGACCCCTTACCCTCTCCCTTAAAACCCACTTCCTTTCGTCTTCCCCTCTCCTTCCCTCTTTCCTGATGAGGCAACAGTCTGTTGCGAAAGCTTGAATTTTGTGACATATTTAATATGTCTACTTGTGTCTGTATGTGTGGATGGATATGTGCGTGTGTGCGAGTGTATACCTGTCCTTTTTTCCCCCAAAGGTAAGTCTTTCCGCTCCCGGGATTGGAATGACTCCTTACCCTCTCCCTTAAAACCCACTTCCTTTCGTCTTCCCCTCTCCTTCCCTCTTTCCTGATGAGGCAACAGTCTGTTGCGAAAGCTTGAATTTTGTGACATATTTAATATGTCTACTTGTGTCTGTATGTGTGGATGGATATGTGCGTGTGTGCGAGTGTATACCTGTCCTTTTTTCCCCCAAAGGTAAGTCTTTCCGCTCCCGGGATTGGAATGACTCCATACCCTCTCCATTAAAACCCACTTCCTTTCGTCTTCCCCTCTCCTTCCCTCTTTCCTGATGAGGCAACAGTTTGTTGCGAAACCTTGAATTTTGTGACATATTTAATGTGTCTGCTTGTGTCTGTATGTGTGGATGGATATGTGCGTGTGTGCGAGTGTATACCTGTCCTTTTTTCCCCCAAAGGTAAGTCTTTCCGCTCCCGGGATTGGAATGACCCCTTACCCTCTCCCTTAAAACCCACTTCCTTTCGTCTTCCCCTCTCCTTCCCTCTTTCCTGATGAGGCAACAGTTTGTTGCGAAACCTTGAATTTTGTGACATATTTAATGTGTCTGCTTGTGTCTGTATGTGTGGATGGATATGTGCGTGTGTGCGAGTGTATACCTGTCCTTCTTTCCCCCAAAGGTAAGTCTTTCCGCTCCCGGGATTGGAATGACCCCTTACCCTCTCCCTTAAAACCCACTTCCTTTCGTCTTCCCCTCTCCTTCCCTCTTTCCTGATGAGGCAACAGTTTGTTGCGAAACCTTGAATTTTGTGACATATTTAATGTGTCTGCTTGTGTCTGTATGTGTGGATGGATATGTGCGTGAGTGCGAGTCTATACCTGTCCTTTTTTCCCCCAAAGGTAAGTCTTTCCGCTCCCGGGATTGGAATGACTCCTTACCCTCTCCCTTAAAACCCACTTCCTTTCGTCTTCCCCTCTCCTTCCCTCTTTCCTGATGAGGCAACAGTCTGTTGCGAAAGCTTGAATTTTGTGACATATTTAATATGTCGGCTTGTGTCTGTATGTGTGGATGTATATGTGCGTGTGTGCGAGTGTATACATGTCCTTTTTTCCCCCAAAGGTAAGTCTTTCCGCACCCGCGATTGGAATGACTCCTTACCCTCTCCCTTAAAACCCACTTCCTTTCGTCTTCCCCTCTCCTTCCCTCTTTCCTGATGAGGCAACAGTTTGTTGCGAAACCTTGAATTTTGTGACATATTTAATGTGTCTGCTTGTGTCTGTATGTGTGGATGGATATGTGCGTGTGTGCGAGTGTATACCTGTCCTTTTTTCCCCCAAAGGTAAGTCTTTCCGCTCCCGGGATTGGAATGACCCCTTACCCTCTCCCTTAAAACCCACTTCCTTTCGTCTTCCCCTCTCCTTCCCTCTTTCCTGATGAGGCAACAGTTTGTTGCGAAACCTTGAATTTTGTGACATATTTAATGTGTCTGCTTGTGTCTGTATGTGTGGATGGATATGTGCGTGTGTGCGAGTGTATACCTGTCCTTTTTTCCCCCAAAGGTAAGTCTTTCCGCTCCCGGGATTGGAATGACCCCTTACCCTCTCCCTTACAACCCACTTCCTTTCGTCTTCCCCTCTCCTTCCCTCTTTCCTGATGAGGCAACAGTTTGTTGCGAAACCTTGAATTTTGTGACATATTTAATGTGTCTGCTTGTGTCTGTATGTGTGCATGGATATGTGCGTGTGTGCGAGTGTATACCTGTCCTTTTTTCCCCCAAAGGTAAGTCTTTCCGCTCCCGGGATTGGAATGACCCCTTACCCTCTCCCTTAAAACCCACTTCCTTTCGTCTTCCCCTCTCCTTCCCTCTTTCCTGATGAGGCAACAGTTTGTTGCGGAACCTTGAATTTTGTGACATATTTAATGTGTCTGCTTGTGTCTGTATGTGTGGATGGATATGTGCGTGTGTGCGAGTGTATACCTGTCCTTTTTTCCCCCAAAGGTAAGTCTTTCCGCTCCCGGGATTGGAATGACCCCTTACCCTCTCCCTTAAAACCCACTTCCTTTCGTCTTCCCCTCTCCTTCCCTCTTTCCTGATGAGGCAACAGTTTGTTGCGAAACCTTGAATTTTGTGACATATTTAATGTGTCTGCTTGTGTCTGTATGTGTGGATGGATATGTGCGTGTGTGCGAGTGTATACCTGTCCTTTTTTCCCCCAAAGGTAAGTCTTTCCGCTCCCGGGATTGGAATGACCCCTTACCCTCTCCCTTAAAACCCACTTCCTTTCGTCTTCCCCTCTCCTTCCCTCTTTCCTGATGAGGCAACAGTTTCTTGCGAAACCTTGAATTTTGTGACATATTTAATGTGTCTGCTTGTGTCTGTATGTGTGGATGGATATGTGCGTGTGTGCGAGTGTATACCTGTCCTTTTTTCCCCCAAAGGTAAGTCTTTCCGCTCCCGGGATTGGAATGACCCCTTACCCTCTCCCTTAAAACCCACTTCCTTTCGTCTTCCCCTCTCCTTCCCTCTTTCCTGATGAGGCAACAGTTTGTTGCGAAACCTTGAATTTTGTGACATATTTAATGTGTCTGCTTGTGTCTGTATGTGTGGATGGATATGTGCGTGTGTGCGAGTGTATACCTGTCCTTCTTTCCCCCAAAGGTAAGTCTTTCCGCTCCCGGGATTGGAATGACCCCTTACCCTCTCCCTTAAAACCCACTTCCTTTCGTCTTCCCCTCTCTTTCCCTCTTTCCTGAGGAGGCAACAGTTTGTTGCGAAACCTTGAATTTTGTGACATATTTAATGTGTCTGCTTGTGTCTGTATGTGTGGATGGATATGTGCGTGAGTGCGAGTCTATACCTGTCCTTTTTTCCCCCAAAGGTAAGTCTTTCCGCTCCCGGGATTGGAATGACCCCTTACCCTCTCCCTTAAAACCCACTTCCTTTCGTCTTCCCCTCTCCTTCCCTCTTTCCTGATGAGGCAACAGTTTGTTGCGAAACCTTGAATTTTGTGACATATTTAATGTGTCTGCTTGTGTCTGTATGTGTGGATGGATATGTGCGTGTGTGCGAGTGTATACCTGTCCTTTTTTCCCCCAAAGGTAAGTCTTTCCGTTCCCGGGATTGGAATGACCCCTTACCCTCTCCCTTAAAACCCACTTCCTTTCGTCTTCCCCTCTCCTTCCCTCTTTCCTGATGAGGCAACAGTTTGTTGCGAAACCTTGAATTTTGTGACATATTTAATGTGTCTGCTTGTGTCTGTATGTGTGGATGGATATGTGCGTGTGTGCGAGTGTATACCTGTCCTTTTTTCCCCCAAAGGTAAGTCTTTCCGCTCCCGGGATTGGAATGACCCCTTACCCTCTCCCTTAAAACCCACTTCCTTTCGTCTTCCCCTCTCCTTCCCTCTTTCCTGATGAGGCAACAGTTTGTTGCGAAACCTTGAATTTTGTGACATATTTAATGTGTCTGCTTGTGTCTGTATGTGTGGATGGATATGTGCGTGTGTGCGAGTGTATACCTGTCCTTTTTTCCCCCAAAGGTAAGTCTTTCCGCTCCCGGGATTGGAATGACCCCTTACCCTCTCCCTTAAAACCCACTTCCTTTCGTCTTCCCCTCTCCTTCCCTCTTTCCTGATGAGGCAACAGTTTGTTGCGAAACCTTGAATTTTGTGACATATTTAATGTGTCTGCTTGTGTCTGTATGTGTGGATGGATATGTGCGTGTGTGCGAGTGTATACCTGTCCTTCTTTCCCCCAAAGGTAAGTCTTTCCGCTCCCGGGATTGGAATGACCCCTTACCCTCTCCCTTAAAACCCACTTCCTTTCGTCTTCCCCTCTCCTTCCCTCTTTCCTGATGAGGCAACAGTTTGTTGCGAAACCTTGAATTTTGTGACATATTTAATGTGTCTGCTTGTGTCTGTATGTGTGGATGGATATGTGCGTGAGTGCGAGTCTATACCTGTCCTTTTTTCCCCCAAAGGTAAGTCTTTCCGCTCCCGGGATTGGAATGACTCCTTACCCTCTCCCTTAAAACCCACTTCCTTTCGTCTTCCCCTCTCCTTCCCTCTTTCCTGATGAGGCAACAGTCTGTTGCGAAAGCTTGAATTTTGTGACATATTTAATATGTCGGCTTGTGTCTGTATGTGTGGATGGATATGTGCGTGTGTGCGAGTGTATACATGTCCTTTTTTCCCCCAAAGGTAAGTCTTTCCGCACCCGCGATTGGAATGACTCCTTACCCTCTCCCTTAAAACCCACTTCCTTTCGTCTTCCCCTCTCCTTCCCTCTTTCCTGATGAGGCAACATTTTGTTGCGAAAGCTTGAATTTTGTGACATATTTAATATGTCTACTTGTGTCTGTATGTGTGGATGGATATGTGCGTGTGTGCGAGTGTATACCTGTCCTTTTTTCCCCCAAAGGTAAGTCTTTCCGCTCCCGGGATTGGAATGACTCCATACCCTCTCCATTAAAACCCACTTCCTTTCGTCTTCCCCTCTCCTTCCCTCTTTCCTGATGAGGCAACAGTTTGTTGCGAAAGCTTGAATTTTGTGACATATTTAATATGTCTGCTTGTGTCTGTATGTGTGGATGGATATGTGCGTGTGTGCGAGTGTATACCTGTCCTTTTTTCCCCCAAAGGTAAGTCTTTCCGCTCCCGGGATTGGAATGACTCCTTACCCTCTCCTTTAAAACCCACTTCCTTTCGTCTTCCCCTCTCTTTCCCTCTTTCCTGATGAGGCAACAGTTTGTTGCGAAAGCTTGAATTTTGTGACATATTTAATATATCTGCTTGTGTCTGTATGTGTGCATGGATATGTGCGTGTGTGTGAGTGTATACCTGTCCTTTTTTCCCCCAAAGGTAAGACTTTCCGCAACCGGGATTGGAATGACTCCTTACCCTCTCCCTTAAAACCCACTTCCTTTCGTCTTCCCCTCTCCTTCCCTCTTTCCTGATGAGGCAACAGTTTGTTGCAAAAGCTTGAATTTTGTGACATATTTTATATGTCTGCTTGTGTCTGTATGTGTGGATGGATATGTGCGTGTGTGCGAGTGTATACCTGTCCTTTTTTCCCCCAAAGATAAGTCTTTCCGCTCCCGGGATTGGAATGACTCCTTACCCTCTCCCTTAAAACCCACTTCCTTTCGTCTTCCCCTCTCCTTCCCTCTTTCCTGATGAGGCAACAGTTTGTTGCGAAAGCTTGAATTTTGTGACATATTTAATATGTCTGCTTGTGTCTGTATGTGTGGATGGATATGTGCGTGTGTGCGAGTGTATACCTGTCCTTTTTTCCCCCAAAGGTAAGTCTTTCCGCTCCCGGGATTGGAATGACTCCTTACCCTCTCCCTTAAAACCCACTTCCTTTTGTCTTCCCCTCTCCTTCCCTCTTTCCTGATGAGGCAACAGTTTGTTGCGAAAGCTTGAATTTTGTGACATATTTAATGTGTCTGCTTGTGTCTGTATGTGTGGATGGATATGTGCGTGTGTGCGAGTGTATACCTGTCCTTTTTTCCCCCAAAGGTAAGTCTTTCCGCTCCCGGGATTGGAATGACTCCTTACCCTCTCCCTTAAAACCCACTTCCTTTCGTCTTCCCCTCTCCTTCCCTCTTTCCTGATGAGGCAACAGTTTGTTGCGAAAGCTTGAATTTTGTGACATATTTAATATGTCTGCCTGTGTCTGAATGTGTGCATGGATATGTGCGTGTGTGCGAGTGTATACCTGTCCTTTTTTCCCCCAAAGGTAAGTCTTTCCGCTCCCGGGATTGGAATGACTCCTTACCCTCTCCCTTAAAACCCACTTCCTTTCGTCTTCCCCTCTCCTTCCCTCTTTCCTGATGAGGCAACAGTTTGTTGCGAAAGCTTGAATTTTGTGACATATTTAATATGTCTGCTTGTGTCTGTATGTGTGGATGGATATGTGCGTGTGTGCCAGTGTATACCTGTCCTTTTTTCCCCCAAAGGTAAGTCTTTCCGCTCCCGGGATTGGAATGACTCCTTACCCTCTCCCTTAAAACCCACTTCCTTTCGTCTTCCCCTCTCCTTCCCTCTTTCCTGATGAGGCAACAGTTTGTTGCGAAAGCTTGAATTTTGTGACATATTTAATATGTCTGCTTGTGTCTGTATGTGTGGATGGATATGTGCGTGTGTGCGAGTGTATACCTGTCCTTTTTTCCCCCAAAGGTAAGTCTTTCCGCTCCCGGGATTGAAATGTCTCCCTACCCTATCCCTTAAAACCCACTTCCTTTCGTCTTCCCCTCTCCTTCCCTCTTTCCTGATGAGGCAACAGTTTGTTGCGAAAGCTTGAATTTTGTGACATATTTAATATGTCTGCTTGTGTCTGTATGTGTGGATGGATATGTGCGTGTGTGCGAGTGTATACCTGTCCTTTTTTCCCCCAAATTTACGTCTTTCCTCTCCCGGGATTGGAATGACTCCTTACCCTCTCCCTTAAAACCCACTTCCTTTCGTCGTCCCCTCTCCTTCCCTCTTTCCTGATGAGGCAACAGTTTGTTGCGAAAGCTTGAATTTTGTGACGTATTTAATATGTCTGCTTGTGTCTGTATGTGTGGATGGATATGTGCGTGTGTGCGAGTGTATACCTGTCCTTTTTTCCCCCAAAGGTAAGTCTTTCCGCTCCCGGGATTGGAATGACTCCTTACCCTCTCCCTTAAAACCCACTTCCTTTCGTCTTCCCCTCTCCTTCCCTCTTTCCTGATGAGGCAACAGTTTGTTGCGAAAGCTTGAATTTTGTGACATATTTAATGTGTCTGCTTGTGTCTGTATGTGTGGATGGATATGTGCGCGTGTGCGAGTGTATACCTGTCCTTTTTTCCCCCAAAGGTAAGTCTTTCCGCTCCCGGGATTGGAATGACTCCTTACCCTCTCCCTTAAAACCCACTTCCTTTCGTCTTCCCCTCTCCTTCCCTCTTTCCTGATGAGGCAACAGTTTGTTGCGAAAGCTTGAATTTTGTGACATATTTAATGTGTCTGCTTGTGTCTGTATGTGTGGATGGATATGTGCGTGTGTGCGAGTGTATACCTGTCCTTTTTTCCCCCAAAGGTAAGTCTTTCCGCTCCCGGGATTGGAATGACTCCTTACCCTCTCCCTTAAAACCCACTTCCTTTCGTCTTCCCCTCTCCTTCCCTCTTTCCTGATGAGGCAACAGTTTGTTGCGAAAGCTTGAATTTTGTGACATATTTAATGTGTCTGCTTGTGTCTGTATGTGTGGATGGATATGTGCGCGTGTGCGAGTGTATACCTGTCCTTTTTTCCCCCAAAGGTAAGTCTTTCCGCTCCCGGGATTGGAATGACTCCTTACCCTCTCCCTTAAAACCCACTTCCTTTCGTCTTCCCCTCTCCTTCCCTCTTTCCTGATGAGGCAACAGTTTGTTGCGAAAGCTTGAATTTTGTGACATATTTAATATGTCTGCTTGTGTCTGTATGTGTGGATGGATATGTGCGTGTGTGCGAGTGTATACCTGTCCTTTTTTCCCCCAAAGGTAAGTCTTTCCGCTCCCGGGATTGGAATGACTCCTTACCCTCTCCCTTAAAACCCACTTCCTTTCGTCTTCCCCTCTCCTTCCCTCTTTCCTGATGAGGCAACAGTTTGTTGCGAAAGCTTGAATTTTGTGACATATTTAATGTGTCTGCTTGTGTCTGTATGTGTGGATGGATATGTGCGCGTGTGCGAGTGTATACCTGTCCTTTTTTCCCCCAAAGGTAAGTCTTTCCGCTCCCGGGATTGGAATGACTCCTTACCCTCTCCCTTAAAACCCACTTCCTTTCGTCTTCCCCTCTCCTTCCCTCTTTCCTGATGAGGCAACAGTTTGTTGCGAAAGCTTGAATTTTGTGACATATTTAATGTGTCTGCTTGTGTCTGTATGTGTGGATGGATATGTGCGCGTGTGCGAGTGTATACCTGTCCTTTTTTCCCCCAAAGGTAAGTCTTTCCGCTCCCGGAATTGGAATGACTCCTTACCCTCTCACTTAAAACCCACTTCCTTTCGTCTTCCCCTCTCCTTCCCTCTTTCCTGATGAGGCAACAGTTTGTTGCGAAAGCTTGAATTTTGTGACATATTTAATATGTCTGCTTGTGTCTGAATGTGTGGATGGATATGTGCGTGTGTGCGAGTGTATACCTGTCCTTTTTTCCCCCAAAGATAAGTCTTTCCGCTCCCGGGATTGGAATGACTCCTTACCCTCTCCCTTAAAACCCACTTCCTTTCGTCTTCCCCTCTCCTTCCCTCTTTCCTGATGAGGCAACAGTTTGTTGCGAAAGCTTGAATTTTGTGACATATTTAATGTGTCTGCTTGTGTCTGTATGTGTGGATGGATATGTGCGTGTGTGCGAGTGTATACCTGTCCTTTTTTCCCCCAAAGGTAAGTCTTTCCGCTCCCGGGATTGGAATGACTCCTTACCCTCTCCCTTAAAACCCACTTCCTTTCGTCTTCCCCTCTCCTTCCCTCTTTCCTGATGAGGCAACAGTTTGTTGCGAAAGCTTGAATTTTGTGACATATTTAATATGTCTGCTTGTGTCAGTATGTGTGGATGGATATGTGCGTGTGTGCGACTGTATACCTGTCCTTTTTTCCCCCAAAGGTAAGTCTTTCCGCTCCCGGGATTGGAATGACTCCTTACCCTCTCCCTTAAAACCCACTTTCTTTCGTCTTCCCCTCTCCTTCCCTCTTTCCTGATGAGGCAACAGTTTGTTGCGAAAGCTTGAATTTTGTGACATATTTAATATGTCTGCTTGTGTCTGTATGTGTGGATGGATATGTGCGTGTGTGCGAGTGTATACCTGTGCTTTTTTCCCCCAAAGGTAAGTCTTTCCGCTCCCGGGATTGGAATGACTCCTTACCCTCTCCCTTAAAACCCACTTCCTTTCGTCTTCCCCTCTCCTTCCCTCTTTCCTGATGAGGCAACAGTTTGTTGCGAAAGCTTGAATTTTGTGACATATTTAATGTGTCTGCTTGTGTCTGTATGTGTGGATGGATATGTGCGTGTGTGCGAGTGTATACCTGTCCTTTTTTCCCCCAAAGGTAAGTCTTTCCGCTCCCGGGATTGGAATGACTCCTTACCCTCTCCCTTAAAACCCACTTCCTTTCGTCTTCCCCTCTCCTTCCCTCTTTCTGATGAGGCAACAGTTTGTTGCGAAAGCTTGAATTTTGTGACATATTTAATATGTCTGCTTGTGTCTGAATGTGTGGATGGATATGTGCGTGTGTGCGAGTATATACCTGTCCTTTTTTCCCCCAAAGATAAGTCTTTCCGCTCCCGGGATTGGAATGACTCCTTACCCTCTCCCTTAAAACCCACTTCCTTTCGTCTTCCCCTCTCCTTCCCTCTTTCCTGATGAGGCAACAGTTTGTTGCGAAAGCTTGAATTTTGTGACATATTTAATATGTCTGCTTGTGTCTGTATGTGTGGATGGATATGTGCGTGTGTGCGAGTGTATACCTGTCCTTTTTTCCCCCAAAGGTAAGTCTTTCCGCTCCCGGGATTGGAATGACTCCTTACCCTCTCCTTTAAAACCCACTTCCTTTCGTCTTCCCCTCTCCTTCCCTCTTTCCTGATGAGGCAACAGTTTGTTGCGAAAGCTTGAATTTTGTGACATATTTAATATGTCTGCTTGTGTCTGAATGTGTGGATGGATATGTGCGTGTGTGCGAGTGTATACCTGTCCTTTTTTCCCCCAAAGGTAAGTCTTTCCGCTCCCGGGATTGGAATGACTCCTTACCCTCTCCCTTAAAACCCACTTCCTTTCGTCTTCCCCTCTCCTTCCCTCTTTCCTGATGAGGCAACAGTTTGTTGCGAAAGCTTGAATTTTGTGACATATTTAATATGTCTGCTTGTGTCTGTATGTGTGCATGGATATGTGCGTGTGTGCGAGTGTATACCTGTCCTTTTTTCCCCCAAAGGTACGTCTTTCCGCTCCCGGGATTGGAATGACTCCTTACCCTCTCCCTTAAAACCCACTTCCTTTCGTCTTCCCCTCTCCTTCCCTCTTTCCTGATGAGGCAACAGTTTGTTGCGAAAGCTTGAATTTTGTGACATATTTAATATGTCTGCTTGTGTCTGTATGTGTGGATGGATATGTGCGTGTGTGCCAGTGTATACCTGTCCTTTTTTCCCCCAAAGGTAAGTCTTTCCGCTCCCGGGATTGGAATGACTCCTTACCCTCTCCCTTAAAACCCACTTCCTTTCGTCTTCCCCTCTCCTTCCCTCTTTCCTGATGAGGCAACAGTTTGTTGCGAAAGCTTGAATTTTGTGACATATTTAATATGTCTGCTTGTGTCTGAATGTGTGGATGGATATGTGCGTGTGTGCGAGTGTATACCTGTCCTTTTTTCCCCCAAAGGTAAGTCTTTCCGCTCCCGGGATTGGAATGACTCCTTACCCTCTCCCTTAAAACCCACTTCCTTTCGTCTTCCCCTCTCCTTCCCTCTTTCCTGATGAGGCAACAGTTTGTTGCGAAAGCTTGAATTTTGTGACATATTTAATATGTCTGCTTGTGTCTGTATGTGTGCATGGATATGTGCGTGTGTGCGAGTGTATACCTGTCCTTTTTTCCCCCAAAGGTACGTCTTTCCGCTCCCGGGATTGGAATGACTCCTTACCCTCTCCCTTAAAACCCACTTCCTTTCGTCTTCCCCTCTCCTTCCCTCTTTCCTGATGAGGCAACAGTTTGTTGCGAAAGCTTGAATTTTGTGACATATTTAATATGTCTGCTTGTGTCTGTATGTGTGCATGGATATGTGCGTGTGTGCGAGTGTATACCTGTCCTTTTTTCCCCCAAAGGTAAGTCTTTCCGCTCCCGGGATTGGAATGACTCCTTACCCTCTCCGTTAAAACCCACTTCCTTTCGTCTTCCCCTCTCCTTCCCTCTTTCCTGATGAGGCAACAGTTTGTTGCGAAAGCTTGAATTTTGTGACATATTTAATGTGTCTGCTTGTGTCTGTATGTGTGGATGGATATGTGCGCGTGTGCGAGTGTATACCTGTCCTTTTTTCCCCCAAAGGTAAGTCTTTCCGCTCCCGGGATTGGAATGACTCCTTACCCTCTCCCTTAAAACCCACTTCCTTTCGTCTTCCCCTCTCCTTCCCTCTTTCCTGATGAGGCAACAGTTTGTTGCGAAAGCTTGAATTTTGTGACATATTTAATGTGTCTGCTTGTGTCTGTATGTGTGGATGGATATGTGCGTGTGTGCGAGTGTATACCTGTCCTTTTTTCCCCCAAAGGTAAGTCTTTCCGCTCCCGGGATTGGAATGACTCCTTACCCTCTCCCTTAAAACCCACTTCCTTTCGTCTTCCCCTCTCCTTCCCTCTTTCCTGATGAGGCAACAGTTTGTTGCGAAAGCTTGAATTTTGTGACATATTTAATATGTCTGCTTGTGTCAGTATGTGTGGATGGATATGTGCGTGTGTGCGACTGTATACCTGTCCTTTTTTCCCCCAAAGGTAAGTCTTTCCGCTCCCGGGATTGGAATGACTCCTTACCCTCTCCCTTAAAACCCACTTTCTTTCGTCTTCCCCTCTCCTTCCCTCTTTCCTGATGAGGCAACAGTTTGTTGCGAAAGCTTGAATTTTGTGACATATTTAATATGTCTGCTTGTGTCTGTATGTGTGGATGGATATGTGCGTGTGTGCGAGTGTATACCTGTGCTTTTTTCCCCCAAAGGTAAGTCTTTCCGCTCCCGGGATTGGAATGACTCCTTACCCTCTCCCTTAAAACCCACTTCCTTTCGTCTTCCCCTCTCCTTCCCTCTTTCCTGATGAGGCAACAGTTTGTTGCGAAAGCTTGAATTTTGTGACATATTTAATGTGTCTGCTTGTGTCTGTATGTGTGGATGGATATGTGCGTGTGTGCGAGTGTATACCTGTCCTTTTTTCCCCCAAAGGTAAGTCTTTCCGCTCCCGGGATTGGAATGACTCCTTACCCTCTCCCTTAAAACCCACTTCCTTTCGTCTTCCCCTCTCCTTCCCTCTTTCCTGATGAGGCAACAGTTTGTTGCGAAAGCTTGAATTTTGTGACATATTTAATGTGTCTGCTTGTGTCTGTATGTGTGGATGGATATGTGCGTGTGTGCGAGTGTATACCTGTCCTTTTTTCCCCCAAAGGTAAGTCTTTCCGCTCCCGGGATTGGAATGACTCCTTACCCTCTCCCTTAAAACCCACTTCCTTTCGTCTTCCCCTCTCCTTCCCTCTTTCTGATGAGGCAACAGTTTGTTGCGAAAGCTTGAATTTTGTGACATATTTAATATGTCTGCTTGTGTCTGAATGTGTGGATGGATATGTGCGTGTGTGCGAGTATATACCTGTCCTTTTTTCCCCCAAAGATAAGTCTTTCCGCTCCCGGGATTGGAATGACTCCTTACCCTCTCCCTTAAAACCCACTTCCTTTCGTCTTCCCCTCTCCTTCCCTCTTTCCTGATGAGGCAACAGTTTGTTGCGAAAGCTTGAATTTTGTGACATATTTAATATGTCTGCTTGTGTCTGTATGTGTGGATGGATATGTGCGTGTGTGCGAGTGTATACCTGTCCTTTTTTCCCCCAAAGGTAAGTCTTTCCGCTCCCGGGATTGGAATGACTCCTTACCCTCTCCCTTAAAACCCACTTCCTTTCGTCTTCCTTTCTCCTTCCCTCTTTCCTGATGAGGCAACAGTTTGTTGCGAAAGCTTGAATTTTGTGACATATTTAATATGTCTGCTTGTGTCTGAATGTGTGGATGGATATGTGCGTGTGTGCGAGTGTATACCTGTCCTTTTTTCCCCCAAAGGTAAGTCTTTCCGCTCCCGGGATTGGAATGACTCCTTACCCTCTCCCTTAAAACCCACTTCCTTTCGTCTTCCCCTCTCCTTCCCTCTTTCCTGATGAGGCAACAGTTTGTTGCGAAAGCTTGAATTTTGTGACATATTTAATATGTCTGCTTGTGTCTGTATGTGTGCATGGATATGTGCGTGTGTGCGAGTGTATACCTGTCCTTTTTTCCCCCAAAGGTAAGTCTTTCCGCTCCCGGGATTGGAATGACTCCTTACCCTCTCCCTTAAAACCCACTTCCTTTCGTCTTCCCCTCTCCTTCCCTCTTTCCTGATGAGGCAACAGTTTGTTGCGAAAGCTTGAATTTTGTGACATATTTAATATGTCTGCTTGTGTCTGTATGTGTGGATGGATATGTGCGTGTGTGCGAGTGTGTACCTGTCCTTTTTTCCCCCAAATATAAGTCTTTCCGCTCCCGGGATTGGAATGACTCCTTACCCTCTCCCTTAAAACCCACTTCCTTTCGTCTTCCCCTCTCCTTCCCTCTTTCCTGATGAGGCAACAGTTTGTTGCGAAAGCTTGAATTTTGTGACATATTTAATATGTCTGCTTGTGTCTGTATGTGTGGATGGATATGTGCGTGTGTGCGAGTGTATACCTGTCCTTTTTTCCCCCAAAGGTAAGTCTTTCCGCTCCCGGGATTGGAATGACTCCTTACCCTCTCCCTTAAAACCCACTTCCTTTCGTCTTCCCCTCTCCTTCCCTATTTCCTGATGAGGCAACAGTTTGTTGCGAAAGCTTGAATTTTGTGACATATTTTATATGTCTGCTTGTGTCTGTATGTGTGGATGGATATGTGCGTGTGTGCGAGTGTATACCTGTCCTTTTTTCCCCCAAAGGTAAGTCTTTCCGCTCCCGGGATTGGAATGACTCCTTACCCTCTCCCTTAAAACCCACTTCCTTTCGTCTTCCCCTCTCCTTCCCTCTTTCCTGATGAGGCAACAGTTTGTTGCGAAAGCTTGAATTTTGTGACATATTTAATATGTCTGCTTGTGTCTGAATGTGTGGATGGATATGTGCGTGTGTGCGAGTGTATACCTGTCCTTTTTTCCCCCAAAGGTAAGTCTTTCCGCTCCCGGGATTGGAATGACTCCTTACCCTCTCCCTTAAAACCCACTTCCTTTCGTCTTCCCCTCTCCTTCCCTCTTTCCTGATGAGGCAACAGTTTGTTGCGAAAGCTTGAATTTTGTGACATATTTAATATGTCTGCTTGTGTCTGTATGTGTGCATGGATATGTGCGTGTGTGCGAGTGTATACCTGTCCTTTTTTCCCCCAAAGGTACGTCTTTCCGCTCCCGGGATTGGAATGACTCCTTACCCTCTCCCTTAAAACCCACTTCCTTTCGTCTTCCCCTCTCCTTCCCTCTTTCCTGATGAGGCAACAGTTTGTTGCGAAAGCTTGAATTTTGTGACATATTTAATATGTCTGCTTGTGTCTGTATGTGTGGATGGATATGTGCGTGTGTGCGAGTGTATACCTGTCCTTTTTTCCCCCAAAGGTAAGTCTTTCCGCTCCCGGGATTGGAATGACTCCTTACCCTCTCCCTTAAAACCCACTTCCTTTCGTCTTCCCCTCTCCTTCCCTCTTTCCTGATGAGGCAACAGTTTGTTGCGAAAGCTTGAATTTTGTGACATATTTAATATGTCTGCTTGTGTCTGAATGTGTGGATGGATATGTGCGTGTGTGCGAGTGTATACCTGTCCTTTTTTCCCCCAAAGGTAAGTCTTTCCGCTCCCGGGATTGGAATGACTCCTTACCCTCTCCCTTAAAACCCACTTCCTTTCGTCTTCCCCTCTCCTTCCCTCTTTCCTGATGAGGCAACAGTTTGTTGCGAAAGCTTGAATTTTGTGACATATTTAATATGTCTGCTTATGTCTGTATGTGTGCATGGATATGTGCGTGTGTGCGAGTGTATACCTGTCCTTTTTTCCCCCAAAGGTACGTCTTTCCGCTCCCGGGATTGGAATGACTCCTTACCCTCTCCCTTAAAACCCACTTCCTTTCGTCTTCCCCTCTCCTTCCCTCTTTCCTGATGAGGCAACAGTTTGTTGCGAAAGCTTGAATTTTGTGACATATTTAATATGTCTGCTTGTGTCTGTATGTGTGCATGGATATGTGCGTGTGTGCGAGTGTATACCTGTCCTTTTTTCCCCCAAAGGTAAGTCTTTCCGCTCCCGGGATTGGAATGACTCCTTACCCTCTCCCTTAAAACCCACTTCCTTTCGTCTTCCCCTCTCCTTCCCTCTTTCCTGATGAGGCAACAGTTTGTTGCGAAAGCTTGAATTTTGTGACATATTTAATATGTCTGCTTGTGTCTGTATGTGTGGATGGATACGTGCGTGTGTGCGAGTGTATACCTGTCCTTTTTTCCCCCAAAGGTAAGTCTTTCCGCTTCCGGGATTGGAATGACTCCTTACCCTCTCCCTTAAAACCCACTTCCTTTCGTCTTCCCCTCTCCTTCCCTCTTTCCTGATGAGGCAACAGTTTGTTGCGAAAGCTTGAATTTTGTGACATATTTAATATGTCTGCTTGTGTCTCTATGTGTGGATGGATATGTGCGTGTGTGCGAGTGTATACCTGTCCTTTTTTCCCCCAAAGGTAAGTCTTTCCGCTCCCGGGATTGGAATGACTCCTTACCCTCTCCCTTAAAACCCACTTCCTTTCGTCTTCCCCTCTCCTTCCCTCTTTCCTGATGAGGCAACAGTTTGTTGCGAAAGCTTGAATTTTGTGACATATTTAATATGTCTGCTTGTGTCTGTATGTGTGGATGGATATGTGCGTGTGTGCGAGTGTATACCTGTCCTTTTTTCCCCCAAAGGTAAGTCTTTCCACTCCCGGGATTGGAATGACTCCTTACCCTCTCCCTTAAAACCCACTTCCTTTCGTCTTCCCCTCTCCTTCCCTCATCCTGATGAGGCAACAGTTTGTTGCGAAAGCTTGAATTTTGTGACATATTTAATATGTCTGCTTGTGTCTGTATGTGTGGATGGATATGTGCGTGTGTGCGAGTGTATACCTGTCCTTTTTTCCCCCAAAGGTAAGTCTTTCCGCTCCCGGGATTGGAATGACTCCTTACCCTCTCCCTTAAAACCCACTTCCTTTCGTCTTCCCCTCTCCTTCCCTCTTTCCTGATGAGGCAACAGTTTGTTGCGAAAGCTTGAATTTTGTGACATATTTAATATGTCTGCTTGTGTCTGTATGTGTGGATGGATATGTGCGTGTGTGCGAGTGTATACCTGTCCTTTTTTCCCCCAAAGGTAAGTCTTTCCGCTCCCGGGATTGGAATGACTCCTTACCCTCTCCCTTAAAACCCACTTCCTTTCGTCTTCCCCTCTCCTTCCCTCTTTCCTGATGAGGCAACAGTTTGTTGCGAAAGCTTGAATTTTGTGACATATTTAATATGTCTGCTTGTGTCTCTATGTGTGGATGGATATGTGCGTGTGTGCGAGTGTATACCTGTCCTTTTTTCCCCCAAAGGTAAGTCTTTCCGCTCCCGGGATTGGAATGACTCCTTACCCTCTCCCTTAAAACCCACTTCCTTTCGTCTTCCCCTCTCCTTCCCTCTTTCCTGATGAGGCAACAGTTTGTTGCGAAAGCTTGAATTTTGTGACATATTTAATATGTCTGCTTGTGTCTGTATGTGTGGATGGATATGTGCGTGTGTGCGAGTGTGTACCTGTCCTTTTTTCCCCCAAATATAAGTCTTTCCGCTCCCGGGATTGGAATGACTCCTTACCCTCTCCCTTAAAACCCACTTCCTTTCGTCTTCCCCTCTCCTTCCCTCTTTCCTGATGAGGCAACAGTTTGTTGCGAAAGCTTGAATTTTGTGACATATTTAATACGTCTGCTTGTGTCTGTATGTGTGGATGGATATGTGCGTGTGTGCGAGTGTATACCTGTCCTTTTTTCCCCCAAAGGTAAGTCTTTCCACTCCCGGGATTGGAATGACTCCTTACCCTCTCCCTTAAAACCCACTTCCTTTCGTCTTCCCCTCTCCTTCCCTATTTCCTGATGAGGCAACAGTTTGTTGCGAAAGCTTGAATTTTGTGACATATTTAATATGTCTGCTTGTGTCTGTATGTGTGGATGGATATGTGCGTGTGTGCGAGTGTATACCTGTCCTTTTTTCCCCCAAAGGTAAGTCTTTCCGCTCCCGGGATTGGAATGACTCCTTACCCTCTCCCTTAAAACCCACTTCCTTTCGTCTTCCCCTCTCCTTCCCTCTTTCCTGATGAGGCAACAGTTTGTTGCGAAAGCTTGAATTTTGTGACATATTTAATATGTCTGCTTGTGTCTGTATGTGTGCATGGATATGTGCGTGTGTGCGAGTGTATACCTGTCCTTTTTTCCCCCAAAGGTACGTCTTTCCGCTCCCGGGATTGGAATGACTCCTTACCCTCTCCCTTAAAACCCACTTCCTTTCGTCTTCCCCTCTCCTTCCCTCTTTCCTGATGAGGCAACAGTTTGTTGCGAAAGCTTGAATTTTGTGACATATTTAATATGTCTGCTTGTGTCAGTATGTGTGGATGGATATGTGCGTGTGTGCGACTGTATACCTGTCCTTTTTTCCCCCAAAGGTAAGTCTTTCCGCTCCCGGGATTGGAATGACTCCTTACCCTCTCCCTTAAAACCCACTTTCTTTCGTCTTCCCCTCTCCTTCCCTCTTTCCTGATGAGGCAACAGTTTGTTGCGAAAGCTTGAATTTTGTGACATATTTAATATGTTGCTTGTGTCTGTATGTGTGGATGGATATGTGCGTGTGTGCGACTGTATACCTGTCCTTTTTTCCCCCAAAGGTAACTCTTTCCGCTCCCGGGATTGGAATGACTCCTTACCCCCTCCCTTAAAACCCACTTCCTTTCGTCTTCCCCTCTCCTTCCCTCTTTCGTGATGAGGCAACAGTTTGTTGCGAAAGCTTGAATTTTGTGACATATTTAATATGTCTGCTTGTGTCTGTATGTGTGGATGGATATGTTCGTGTGTGCGACTGTATACCTGTCCTTTTTTCTCCCAAAGGTAAGTCTTTCCGCTCCCGGGATTGGAATGACTCCTTACCCTCTCCCTTAAAACCCACTTCCTTTCGTCTTCCCCTCTCCTTCCCTCTTTCCTGATGAGGCAACAGTTTGTTGCGAAAGCTAGAATTTTGTGACATATTTAATATGTCTGCTTGTGTCTGTATGTGTGGATGGATATGTGCGCGTGTGCGAGTGTATACCTGTCCTTTTTTCCCCCAAAGGTAAGTCTTTCCGCTTCCGGGATTGGAATGACTCCTTACCCTCTCCCTTAAAACCCACTCCCTTTCGTCTTCCCCTCTCCTTCCCTCTTTCCTGATGAGGCAACAGTTTGTTGCGAAAGCTTGAATTTTGTGACATATTTAAAATGTCTGCTTGTGTCTGTATGTGTGGATGGATATGTGCGTGTGTGCGAGTGTATACCTGTCCTTTTTTCGTCCAAAGGTAAGTCTTTCCGCTCCCAGGATTGGAATGACTCCTTACCCTCTCCCTTAAAACCCACTTCCTTTCGTCTTCCCCTCTCCTTCCCTCTTTCCTGAAGAGGCAACAGTTTGTTGCGAAAGCTTGAATTTTGTGACATATTTAATATGTCTGCTTGTGTCTGTATGTGTGGATGGATATGTGCGTGTGTGCGGGTGTATACCTGTCCTTCTTTCCCCCAAAGGTAAGTCTTTCCACTCCCGGGATTGCAATGACTCCTTACCCTCTCTCTTAAAACCCACTTCCTTTCGTCTTCCCCTCTCCTTCCCTCTTTCCTGATGAGGCAACAGTTTGTTGCGAAACCTTGAATTTTAGGACATATTTAATATGTCTGCTTGTGTCTGTATGTGTGGATGGATATGTGCGTGTGTGCGAGTGTATACCTGTCCTTTTTTCCCCCAAAGGTAAGTCTTTCCGCTCCCGGGATTGGAATGACTCCTTACCCTCTCCCTTAAAACCCACTTCCTTTCGTCTTCCCCTCTCCTTCCCTCTTTCCTGATGAGGCAACAGTTTGTTGCGAAAGCTTGAATTTTGTGACATATTTAATATGTCTGCTTGTGTCTGTATGTGTGGATGGATATGTGCGTGTGTGCGAGTGTATACCTGTCCTTTTTTCCCCCAAAGGTAAGTCTTTCCGCTCCCAGGATTGGAATGACTCCTTACCCTCTCCCTTAAAACCCACTTCCTTTCGTCTTCCCCTCTCCTTCCCTCTTTCCTGAAGAGGCAACAGTTTGTTGCGAAAGCTTGAATTTTGTGACATATTTAATATGTCTGCTTGTGTCTGTATGTGTGGATGGATATGTGCGTGTGTGCGGGTGTATACCTGTCCTTCTTTCCCCCAAAGGTAAGTCTTTCCACTCCCGGGATTGCAATGACTCCTTACCCTCTCTCTTAAAACCCACTTCCTTTCGTCTTCCCCTCTCCTTCCCTCTTTCCTGATGAGGCAACAGTTTGTTGCGAAACCTTGAATTTTAGGACATATTTAATATGTCTGCTTGTGTCTGTATGTGTGGATGGATATGTGCGTGTGTGCGAGTGTATACCTGTCCTTTTTTCCCCCAAAGGTAAGTCTTTCCGCTCCCGGGATTGGAATGACTCCTTACCCTCTCCCTTAAAACCCACTTCCTTTCGTCTTCCCCTCTCCTGCCCTCTTTCCTGATGAGGCAACAGTTTGTTGCGAAAGCTTGAATTTTGTGACATATTTAATATGTCTGCTTGTGTCTGAATGTGTGGATGGATATGTGCGTGTGTGCGAGTGTATACCTGTCCTTTTTTCCCCCAAAGGTAAGTCTTTCTGCTCCCGGGATTGGAATGACTCCTTACCCTCTCCCTTAAAACCCACTTCCTTCCGTCTTCCCCTCTCCTTCCCTCTTTCCTGATGAGGCAACAGTTTGTTGCGAAAGCTTGAATTTTGTGACATATTTAATATGTCTGCTTGTGTCTGTATGTGTGGATGGATATGTGTGTGTGTGCGACTGTATACCTGTCCTTTTTTCCCCCAAAGGTAAGTCTTTCCGCTCCCGGGATTGGAATGACTCCTTACCCTCTCCCTTAAAACCCACTTCCTTTCGTCTTCCCCTCTCCTTCCCTCTTTCCTGATGAGGCAACATTTTGTTGCGAAAGCTAGAATTTTGTGACATATTTAATATGTCTGCTTGTGTCTGTATGTGTGGATGGATACGTGCGTGTGTGCGAGTGTATACCTGTCCTTTTTTCCCCCAAAGGTAAGTCTTTCCGCTTCCGGGATTGGAATGACTCCTTACCCTCTCCCTTAAAACCCACTTCCTTTCGTCTTCCCCTCTCCTTCCCTCTTTCCTGATGAGGCAACAGTTTGTTGCGAAAGCTTGAATTTTGTGACATATTTAATATGTCTGCTTGTGTCTGTATGTGTGGATGGATATGTGCGTGTGTGCGAGTGTATACCTGTCCTTTTTTCCCCCAAAGGTAAGTCTTTCCGCTCCCGGGATTGGAATGACTCCTTACCCTCTCCCTTTAACCCACTTCCTTTCGTCTTCCCCTCTCCTTCCCTCTTTCCTGATGAGGCAACAGTTTGTTGCGAAAGCTTGAATTTTGTGACATATTTAATATGTCTGCTTGTGTCTGTATGTGTGGATGGATATGTGCGTGTGTGCGAGTGTATACCTGTCCTTTTTTCCCCCAAAGGTAAGTCTTTCCGCTCCCGGGATTGGAATGACTCCTTACCCTCTCCCTTAAAACCCACTTCCTTTCGTCTTCCCCTCTCCTTCCCTCATCCTGATGAGGCAACAGTTTGTTGCGAAAGCTTGAATTTTGTGACATATTTAATATGTCTGCTTGTGTCTGTATGTGTGGATGGATATGTGCGTGTGTGCGAGTGTATACCTGTCCTTTTTTCCCCCAAAGGTAAGTCTTTCCGCTCCCGGGATTGGAATGACTCCTTACCCTCTCCCTTAAAACCCACTTCCTTTCGTCTTCCCCTCTCCTTCCCTCTTTGCTGATGAGGCAACAGTTTGTTGTGAAAGCTTGAATTTTGTGACATATTTAATATGTCTGCTTGTGTCTGTATGTGTGGATGGATATTTGCGTGTGTGCGAGTGTGTACCTGTCCTTTTTTCCCCCAAATAGAAGTCTTTCCGCTCCCGGGATTGGAATGACTCCTTACCCTCTCCCTTAAAACCCACTTCCTTTCGTCTTCCCCTCTCCTTCCCTCTTTCCTGATGAGGCAACAGTTTGTTGCGAAAGCTTGAATTTTGTGACATATTTAATATGTCTGCTTGTGTCTGTATGTGTGGATGGATATGTGCGTGTGTGCGAGTGTATACCTGTCCTTTTTTCCCCCAAAGGTAAGTCTTTCCGCTCCCGGGATTGGAATGACTCCTTACCCTCTCCCTTAAAACCCACTTCCTTTCGTCTTCCCCTCTCCTTCCCTCTTTCCTGATGAGGCAACAGTTTGTTGCGAAAGCTTGAATTTTGTGACATATTTAATATGTCTGCTTGTGTCTGTATGTGTGGATGGATATGTGCGTGTGTGCGAGTGTATACCTGTCCTTTTTTCCCCCAAAGGTAAGTCTTTCCGCTCCCGGGATTGGAATGACTCCTTACCCTCTCCCTTAAAACCCACTTCCTTTCGTCTTCCCCTCTCCTTCCCTCTTTCCTGATGAGGCAACAGTTTGTTGCGAAAGCTTGAATTTTGTGACATATTTAATATGTCTGCTTGTGTCTCTATGTGTGGATGGATATGTGCGTGTGTGCGAGTGTATACCTGTCCTTTTTTCCCCCAAAGGTAAGTCTTTCCGCTCCCGGGATTGGAATGACTCCTTACCCTCTCCCTTAAAACCCACTTCCTTTCGTCTTCCCCTCTCCTTCCCTCTTTCCTGATGAGGCAACAGTTCGTTGCGAAAGCTTGAATTTTGTGACATATTTAATATGTCTGCTTGTGTCTGTATGTGTGGATGGATATGTGCGTGTGTACGAGTGTGTACCTGTCCTTTTTTCCCCCAAATATAAGTCTTTCCGCTCCCGGGATTGGAATGACTCCTTACCCTCTCCCTTAAAACCCACTTCCTTTCGTCTTCCCCTCTCCTTCCCTCCTTCCTGATGAGGCAACAGTTTGTTGCGAAAGCTTGAATTTTGTGACATATTTAATATGTCTCCTTGTGTCTGTATGTGTGGATGGATATGTGCGTGTGTGCGAGTGTATACCTGTCCTTTTTTCCCCCAAAGGTAAGTCTTTCCGCTCCCGGGATTGGAATGACTCCTTACCCTCTCCCTTAAAACCCACTTCCTTTCGTCTTCCCCTCTCCTTCCCTCTTTCCTGATGAGGCAACAGTTTGTTGCGAAAGCTTGAATTTTGTGACATATTTAATATGTCTGCTTGTGTCTGTATGTGTGGATGGATATGTGCGTGTGTGCGACTGTATACCTGTCCTTTTTTCCCCCAAAGGTAACTCTTTCCGCTCCCGGGATTGGAATGACTCCTTACCCCCTCCCTTAAAACCCACTTCCTTTCGTCTTCCCCTCTCCTTCCCTCTTTCCTGATGAGGCAACAGTTTGTTGCGAAAGCTTGAATTTTGTGACATATTTAATATGTCTGCTTGTGTCTGTATGTGTGGATGGATATGTTCGTGTGTGCGACTGTATACCTGTCCTTTTTTCCCCCAAAGGTAAGTCTTTCCGCTCCCGGGATTGGAATGACTCCTTACCCTCTCCCTTAAAACCCACTTCCTTTCGTCTTCCCCTCTCCTTCCCTCTTTCCTGATGAGGCAACAGTTTGTTGCGAAAGCTTGAATTTTGTGACATATTTAATATGTCTGCTTGTGTCTGTATGTGTGGATGGATATGTGCGTGTGTGCGACTGTATACCTGTCCTTTTTTCCCCCAAAGGTAACTCTTTCCGCTCCAAGGATTGGAATGACTCCTTACCCCCTCCCTTAAAACCCACTTCCTTTCGTCTTCCCCTCTCCTTCCCTCTTTCCTGATGAGGCAACAGTTTGTTGCGAAAGCTTGAATTTTGTGACATATTTAATATGTCTGCTTGTGTCTGTATGTGTGGATGGATATGTTCGTGTGTGCGACTGTATACCTGTCCTTTTTTCCCCCAAAGGTAAGTGTTTCCGCTCCCGGGATTGGAATGACTCCTTACCCTCTCCCTTAAAACCCACTTCCTTTCGTCTTCCCCTCTCCTTCCCTCTTTCCTGATGAGGCAACATTTTGTTGCGAAAGCTAGAATTTTGTGACATATTTAATATGTCTGCTTGTGTCTGTATGTGTGGATGGATATGTGCGCGTGTGCGAGTGTATACCTGTCCTTTTTTCCCCCAAAGGTAAGTCTTTCCGCTTCCGGGATTGGAATGACTCCTTACCCTCTCCCTTAAAACCCACTCCCTTTCGTCTTCCCCTCTCCTTCCCTCTTTCCTGATGAGGCAACAGTTTGTTGCGAAAGCTTGAATTTTGTGACATATTTAATATGTCTGCTTGTGTCTCTATGTGTGGATGGATATGTGCGTGTGTGCGAGTGTATACCTGTCCTTTTTTCCCCCAAAGGTAAGTCTTTCCGCTCCCGGGATTGGAATGACTCCTTACCCTCTCCCTTAAAACCCACTTCCTTTCGTCTTCCCCTCTCCTTCCCTCTTTCCTGATGAGGCAACAGTTTGTTGCGAAAGCTTGAATTTTGTGACATATTTAATATGTCTGCTTGTGTATGTATGTGTGGATGGATATGTGCGTGTGTGCGAGTGTATACCTGTCCTTTTTTCCCCCAAAGGTAAGTCTTTCCACTCCCGGGATTGAAATGACTCCTTACCCTCTCCCTTAAAACCCACTTCCTTTCGTCTTCCCCTCTCCTTCCCTCATCCTGATGAGGCAACAGTTTGTTGCGAAAGCTTGAATTTTGTGACATATTTAATATGTCTGCTTGTGTCTGTATGTGTGGATGGATATGTGCGTGTGTGCGAGTGTATACCTGTCCTTTTTTCCCCCAAAGGTAAGTCTTTCCGCTCCCGGGATTGGAATGACTCCTTACCCTCTCCCTTAAAACCCACTTCCTTTCGTCTTCCCCTCTCCTTCCCTCTTTGCTGATGAGGCAACAGTTTGTTGCGAAAGCTTGAATTTTGTGACATACTTAATATGTCTGCTTGTGTCTGTATGTGTGGATGGATATTTGCGTGTGTGCGAGTGTGTACCTGTCCTTTTTTCCCCCAAATATAAGTCTTTCCGCTCCCGGGATTGGAATGACTCCTTACCCTCTCCCTTAAAACCCACTTCCTTTCGTCTTCCCCTCTCCTTCCCTCTTTCCTGATGAGGCAACAGTTTGTTGCGAAAGCTTGAATTTTGTGACATATTTAATATGTCTGCTTGTGTCTGTATGTGTGGATGGATATGTGCGTGTGTGCGAGTGTATACCTGTCCTTTTTTCCCCCAAAGGTAAGTCTTTCCGCTCCCGGGATTGGAATGACTCCTTACCCTCTCCCTTAAAACCCACTTCCTTTCGTCTTCGCCTCTCCTTCCCTCTTTCCTGATGAGGCAACAGTTTGTTGCGAAAGCTTGAATTTTGTGACATATTTAATATGTCTGCTTGTGTCTGTATGTGTGGATGGATATGTGCGTGTGTGCGAGTGTATACCTGTCCTTTTTTCCCCCAAAGGTAAGTCTTTCCGCTCCCGGGATTGGAATGACTCCTTACCCTCTCCCTTAAAACCCACTTCCTTTCGTCTTCCCCTCTCCTTCCCTCTTTCCTGATGAGGCAACAGTTTGTTGCGAAAGCTTGAATTTTGTGACATATTTAATATGTCTGCTTGTGTCTGTATGTGTGGATGGATATGTGCGTGTGTGCGAGTGTGTACCTGTCCTTTTTTCCCCCAAATATAAGTCTTTCCGCTCCCGGGATTGGAATGACTCCTTACCCTCTCCCTTAAAACCCACTTCCTTTCGTCTTCCCCTCTCCTTCCCTCTTTCCTGATGAGGCAACAGTTTGTTGCGAAAGCTTGAATTTTGTGACATATTTAATATGTCTGCTTGTGTCTGTATGTGTGGATGGATATGTGCGTGTGTGCCAGTGTATACCTGTCCTTTTTTCCCCCAAAGGTAAGTCTTTCCGCTCCCGGGATTGGAATGACTCCTTACCCTCTCCCTTAAAACCCACTTCCTTTCGTCTTCCCCTCTCCTTCCCTCTTTCCTGATGAGGCAACAGTTTGTTGCGAAAGCTTGAATTTTGTGACATATTTAATATGTCTGCTTGTGTCTGTATGTGTGGATGGATATGTGCGTGTGTGCGAGTGTATACCTGTCCTTTTTTCCCCCAAAGGTAAGTCTTTCCGCTCCCGGGATTGGAATGACTCCTTACCCTCTCCCTTAAAACCCACTTCCTTTCGTCTTTCCCTCTCCTTCCCTCTTTCCTGATGAGGCAACAGTTTGTTGCGAAAGCTTGAATTTTGTGACATATTTAATATGTCTGCTTGTGTATGTATGTGTGGATGGATATGTGCGTGTGTGCGAGTGTATACCTGTCCTTTTTTCCCCCAAAGGTAAGTCTTTCCGCTCCCGGGATTGGAATGACTCCTTACCCTCTCCCTTAAAACCCACTTCCTTTCGTCTTCCCCTCTCCTTCCCTCTTTCCTGATGAGGCAACAGTTTGTTGCGAAACCTTGCATTTTGTGACATATTTAATATGTCTGCTTGTGTCTGTATGTGTGGAAGGATATGTGCGTGTGTGCGAGTGTATACCTGTCCTTTTTTCCCCCAAAGGTAAGTCTTTCCGCTCCCGGGATTGGAATGACTCCTTACCCTCTCCCTTAAAACCCACTTCCTTTCGTCTTCCCCTCTCCTTCCCTCTTTCCTGATGAGGCAACAGTTTGTTGCGAAAGCTTGAATTTTGTGACATATTTAATATGTCTGCTTGTGTCTGTATGTGTGGATGGATATGTGCGTGTGTGCGAGTGTATACCTGTCCTTTTTTCCCCCAAAGGTAAGTCTTTCCGCTCCCGGGATTGGTATGACTCCTTACCCTCTCCCTTAAAACCCACTTCCTTTCGTCTTCCCCTCTCCTTCCCTCTTTCCTGATGAGGCAACAGTTTGTTGCGAAAGCTTGAATTTTGTGACATATTTAATATGTCTGCTTGTGTCTGTATGTGTGGATGGATATGTGCGTGTGTGCGAGTGTATACCTGTCCTTTTTTCCCCCAAAGGTAAGTCTTTCCGCTCCGGGATTGGAATGACTCCTTACCCTCTCCCTTAAAACCCACTTCCTTTCGTCTTCCCCTCTCCTTCGCTCTTTCCTGATGAGGCAACAGTTTGTTGCGAAAGCTTGAATTTTGTGACATATTTAATATGTCTGCTTGTGTCTGTATGTGTGGATGGATATGTGCGTGTGTGCGAGTGTATACCTGTCCTTTTTTCCCCCAAAGGTAAGTCTTTCCGCTCCCGGGATTGGAATGACTCCTTACCCTCTCCCTTAAAACCCACTTCCTTTCGTCTTTCCCTCTCCTTCCCTCTTTCCTGATGAGGCAACAGTTTGTTGCGAAAGCTTGAATTTTGTGACATATTTAATATGTCTGCTTGTGTATGTATGTGTGGATGGATATGTGCGTGTGTGCGAGTGTATACCTGTCCTTTTTTCCCCCAAAGGTAAGTCTTTCCGATCCCGGGATTGGAATGACTCCTTACCCTCTCCCTTAAAACCCACTTCCTTTCGTCTTCCCCTCTCCTTCCCTCTTTCCTGATGAGGCAACAGTTTGTTGCGAAAGCTTGAATTTTGTGACATATTTAATATGTCTGCTTGTGTCTGTATGTGTGGATGGATATGTGCGTGTGTGCGAGTGTGTACCTGTCCTTTTTTCCCCCAAATATAAGTCTTTCCGCTCCCGGGATTGGAATGACTCCTTACCCTCTCCCTTAAAACCCACTTCCTTTCGTCTTCCCCTCTCCTTCCCTCTTTCCTGATGAGGCAACAGTTTGTTGCGAAAGCTTGAATTTTGTGACATATTTAATATGTCTGCTTGTGTCTGTATGTGTGGATGGATATGTGCGTGTGTGCCAGTGTATACCTGTCCTTTTTTCCCCCAAAGGTAAGTCTTTCCGCTCCCGGGATTGGAATGACTCCTTACCCTCTCCCTTAAAACCCACTTCCTTTCGTCTTCCCCTCTCCTTCCCTCTTTCCTGATGAGGCAACAGTTTGTTGCGAAAGCTTGAATTTTGTGACATATTTAATATGTCTGCTTGTGTCTGTATGTGTGGATGGATATGTGCGTGTGTGCGAGTGTATACCTGTCCTTTTTTCCCCCAAAGGTAAGTCTTTCCGCTCCCGGGATTGGAATGACTCCTTACCCTCTCCCTTAAAACCCACTTCCTTTCGTCTTTCCCTCTCCTTCCCTCTTTCCTGATGAGGCAACAGTTTGTTGCGAAAGCTTGAATTTTGTGACATATTTAATATGTCTGCTTGTGTATGTATGTGTGGATGGATATGTGCGTGTGTGCGAGTGTATACCTGTCCTTTTTTCCCCCAAAGGTAAGTCTTTCCGCTCCCGGGATTGGAATGACTCCTTACCCTCTCCCTTAAAACCCACTTCCTTTCGTCTTCCCCTCTCCTTCCCTCTTTCCTGATGAGGCAACAGTTTGTTGCGAAACCTTGCATTTTGTGACATATTTAATATGTCTGCTTGTGTCTGTATGTGTGGAAGGATATGTGCGTGTGTGCGAGTGTATACCTGTCCTTTTTTCCCCCAAAGGGAAGTCTTTCCGCTCCCGGGATTGGAATGACTCCTTACCCTCTCCCTTAAAACCCACTTCCTTTCGTCTTCCCCTCTCCTTCCCTCTTTCCTGATGAGGCAACAGTTTGTTGCGAAAGCTTGAATTTTGTGACATATTTAATATGTCTGCTTGTGTCTGTATGTGTGGATGGATATGTGCGTGTGTGCGAGTGTATACCTGTCCTTTTTTCCCCCAAAGGTAAGTCTTTCCGCTCCCGGGATTGGTATGACTCCTTACCCTCTCCCTTAAAACCCACTTCCTTTCGTCTTCCCCTCTCCTTCCCTCTTTCCTGATGAGGCAACAGTTTGTTGCGAAAGCTTGAATTTTGTGACATATTTAATATGTCTGCTTGTGTCTGTATGTGTGGATGGATATGTGCGTGTGTGCGAGTGTATACCTGTCCTTTTTTCCCCCAAAGGTAAGTCTTTCCGCTCCGGGATTGGAATGACTCCTTACCCTCTCCCTTAAAACCCACTTCCTTTCGTCTTCCCCTCTCCTTCGCTCTTTCCTGATGAGGCAACAGTTTGTTGCGAAAGCTTGAATTTTGTGACATATTTAATATGTCTGCTTGTGTCTGTATGTGTGGATGGATATGTGCGTGTGTGCGAGTGTATACCTGTCCTTTTTTCCCCCAAAGGTAAGTCTTTCCGCTCCCGGGATTGGAATGACTCCTTACCCTCTCCCTTAAAACCCACTTCCTTTCGTCTTCCCCTCTCCTTCCCTCTTTCCTGATGAGGCAACAGTTTGTTGCGAAAGCTTGAATTTTGTGTGTATGTTTGTGTGTCTATCGACCTGCCAGCGCTTTTGTTCGGTAAGTCACCTCATCTTTGTTTTTATACATAACAGTATATATATATATATATATATATATATATATAATTTGTCTGAGATCTGTTCAACCAGAACTGTCGTTGAAATCGATTACAGGGGAAGAAAAAGCCCTCGACCCTCTGCACGTGGAGACGAAGTCACGCAGCCAGAAGCAGTGGCACCACTGCGTAGAAGGTACACAGCATCAAGAAAACTACGGGAAGGCAATTGTCAAATTCAAATAAGGTAAAGATGATCACACAAAATATCAGGGTGACATTGATCGAGAAGTGAGGACTTACTTCTAACCTGTAACAGGGCCCTTTTACTTTGCTTCATGTTGGCTTACATTAGTCTCACAACATGACTGCCTTCCCTCTGTTCCACTCCAAAAGATGCCTTCCCTTTGTTCCACTCCAAAAGAAATTCAAAAAGTCTAAAGCAGTGATGCCTTTGGTACACCCCTTGGTTCACAGGAATCTGCAAAGCCTTTTTATAGCCCAACAAATTGTACAGACAGTCACCTGCTAATTTACGAGTAAAGTCTCGAGTATTTGGTATGGGCTAATTGTCGAGGACGATGCAAGTATCGATAGGCAGATAGTCACAGCACCGTCTCTATCTGCCATCCTTCTTAGGTACGATACGAAAGGCTGACCTGAGGACTATCGGACTGTCCGATGTACGAGCTCGTAATAACTCGTCTGTAGCCAACTCGATTGTGGAAAGTTTATCTGATGTTAATCTACATGTTTTATGTTGGACTGGAGGGCCTGGCACAGTGTTGATTTTACGAACAGTTCCACTGCAGACAGCACTCTGTCTGAGCTCCACACGTTAACCTAGGAGGGCAGGGCAAACAAATGCAGAGGTGCACAGGCACCGGAAGAAGGACACACTGGACTGACCTGTGTAGGCGCCAGTATAGGTGTTGCAGTCTGCTCCGATGGTGTGTGTACATCTGTTGTCGGCTGCACCACATCGGCTGACTTGTCAGTGACGGACAATCTTGGAATGATGAGGCTGTTTCCGAGTAAATTGTTGCAAGTATAAACGTACAGCAGTGAGCTTATCTGTAGACACGTGAATTTTATCGCATACGCTGTTGTTCTATTTGCAAATGCAAAGTGTTTCTTGTTTAACTACAAGGTAGCAACTGGGTGAGTTGCTGCTATTTCGGTGCTGATGTCAAAGGAATGACCTGAACCAGTTTTGTTGACGGATAAAAGAATGGGACATTCTCAAAGCAAAGACGATAATGTACGTACAGAGTATTTGCCCGAAGGATACTGTGTAACTCTTACAATGGTAGGAAGCTGTAATTTGACTGGCAGTCACACTAATGAAGTGTTCTCCAAAGTAATCAAAGATTAAGAGACTTCTCTGGGCAATGACAGATTCTCTGAATCTTCGTTTCCGTACATGTTGAATATCACAAATCTGAGATTTGAAATCGTGGAATGTAGTCTAGAGTAAAATGTGAGTATGTAACTCCTTACGGTAAAAAGACAAACCCCTTCTATATCAACAAATATGAGAACCTCGTGCTGTTATAGACGATTTAAAAACAGTGAAAAACCAATTACCTGTGAGTAAAAGTAATGAGATAATGATTGAGGCTGCCCAACGAGTTTTCTTTTCTTACAAAAGGGTACGTTTAAACAGATATCCCCTTGCAATTCGAACAAATAATCTCAAAAAAGAAACAAAGCTATTGAAAAAACACAATACCGTCTTCTGAAGTAATCTGAACTAGTTGATAATATCTAACATGAAACTGTATACTATGATTACTACTGTTAAAACAAAATAATCGAAAATAACTGAGACAAGACATACGATCAGACATGTTTTTCATTGTGTGAATGGAAAAGGAGCTCAGTCTTAATAGACTGAGTTTAATAAGAATAATAGTTAATAAGTTAAAGATTATAAAATGATTGTAATTAGCTAAATAAGCTATTTTACAACAAGTCTTTTGCCTTAGTGGGGGGATCTTTGGTGCAACATAATGTTCATTCAGAACACGTTATGCTTCTTCCTCTCAAGCCACTGAAAGATCTTCGTGGAAAAGTATTTATATTAGAGCGAGTGTCACCACCCACTGTGGTGGGGTCACTTATACTCTAGTATCGTGGCTTGGTGGTATCTTGGAAGGCACAGAGAAAGAGGCTACAGATAATGACAATGCCCAGAAACATTTGAAGTAAGTTTAAGATAAATGTCATTCTGTTCTATTCCGAAACTCTCTACAAAGGTGTTGTCCCGGTTTACGAATGAATAAGAGATTTGTTCACTCAACATTGTATTAGTTACGTCACAGCAGCAAAATACAGAAGAGTTATTTAAATTGATTGGCGACTCCATGTTGTCTTGTGCACTACGACCAGATAACAGGTATACTTAAAAAAAGAGACAGCATTGGTCGTATATTTTTTACTATTGCAAAATCGATTTTCTGTCACTGAGTGACCATCTTCAGTGCTATATTGTATAACTTAAATTGGGATGCACTGTTGTCACTAAGCTTACGGCAATCACAGACTGAGGTCACGAGTGTCACCACCACCACACTCTGAAAACAGCGACCTCAGTCTGTGATTGCCGTAAGCTTGGTGACAACAGTGCATCCCAATTTAAGTTATACAATATAGCACTGAAGATGGTCACTCAGTGACAGAAAATCGATTTTTCAACAGTAAAAAATATACGACCAATGCTGTCTCTTTTTTCAAGTTATTTAAATAGTGGTTACATCATTTCATAACTTGAATATTCAGCATTTGGAATTGCGGCTTTCGTATTAGCTATGTTTGCAGTTAAAATTACTGGCAATAAAATCTGCCTGTTAAGGAAAACACTTTTTTATTGTATTCCAAACATCTTAATTTTACATTATACACTTCTGCAGGACCATTTGGGCATTATCACGCACTGGTTGTGTGTCGTCTTTTGTTTCGGCAGATCCATTTTCTTTTGTGTTCCCTTGAGTTATTGAGAAGCACACACATTTTCAGAATTTTGTTTGTAATGAACACTTTTCACTTCTTCAAAACACAGAGTAAATGTTACCTGTAACAACATTTACACTGGCTTAAAGGGGTTTAAAAATATACAATTCATTTGTGTTTTTGTTTCCACACGAAATTATGTTGACTTTTTTTAGTTGAGACGTTATCTGGAACTAGGTGACTGATACATACAGAAATGATTAATTTGTCCTTGATGCCAAATGTTGTCAACTCAATAACTGATAAATCAAACTGTCTATGTTCAATAACTTTAGTAAAGTAGGCTTTCTATTTAAACTGTATTCTTTTTCCGATATAAATGGCTTATCCTCAACCCACTGAGAGGTGATCATTTTAGAATTTTTTTTTAAGATGTTGGAGATACTCTTTAGGCAGGGGAATTTTTTTGTGACGATTTATTCTCAAAAAGCTTGGTTCCTCTACTCATGACAACAGGTCTTTGACCATGTTTGTCCCACGATCTACCCCTATACTTTCACAAGTCAGCTGTACTGATCTTTCCTTTACAGGTCTGTTTACCACATCTTTTGACAGTCTGACCTCGTAACAGAGCGAAATGTAAAAATTGGCTGACGTCGGTGCCATTTCCGACTCATCTTGTCCCATCACACATAATCCGTAAACAAGCATGTGACCTAAAACTTCTACAGTGCACTTTTGATATGATGCACTTTGTCGTGACTGTCTATAAGTGAGATGATAAAAAAAAAAGCTTTTTCAATATTCCTACATTTCACTTTCTATTGGAATTCTGAAAAATTTTCCACTTACTCTAACAGCTGAAACTATTCAGGAATTGTGTCAGCCATTACAATACGCTGTTAAAATCACAAAGAAATAGAACGGTTGGCCACACTTACCTACAGAACGCAAAATTATAATACTGGCGATATATACATTTACAAGTGGAAACAGTAATTCTTGATTTTGGAAGTACTACTCTATCTATCAGGTAGGGAAGGGAGTTACATTCGAGAATGTTAAAAAAGAATGCCTGGTGACTCAGACCTCATGATTAGAAGGAAGAAACAATTCTGAAAGCTAAGAATAGTTTTCACTTTTAAATGCATTGAATGGGCAGTGTTGGAATCTCCCTCACCTCCAAAAGAAATGCTGACCAGCCACTGCAGTTTCAGTTTTCCTCTTTCCCTTTGATATAATATTAGGCTGCACCATTAGGAACAATATTTTTGTACTTACCTATTTTCACGTTACTTTTTTCCTTCTATTATCCTGAGTCATTATTCTTTTGTGGTACTTAATTGTGTGATAATGCACCGAGTATCTTGTGGCGACCGTAATTTGTTCAGCAGTGCAATTACCAATAGATGCCAAGCAACTTATCACTGCACATTTCTAATGGTACTAGTGCCTGTAGTGTTTCAATGCCCTGTAACTGGGCCTAGAAACAAGTTTCATTCAACAAGGAAAAATCCTAGATGAGCAAATGACTGCTTCACTTTTTCTGTGCTTCAAAACTTCGGGAATTTACCAGTGCTTCCTAATTCCTCATAGGCAGCACCCATGCTTAAGAAAAAGCAGAAATTGTTAAATTCTGCATCTGTTATTTATTCATTTTTTTCTTATTTTATACAGGATAAAAATTATGAAACACACAATTGATATGCCGAAACTTTTATTACACACACCACACAGACACAAAATATTTAAACATTTTGGTTTACAAAATTATCTTAACACTGAACTCATCACTAAATGCTGATGTTGAGGTTGAAGATAATGACAGTGTTACTCTACCCACTTGATGTGTACAAAATTTCATATATTCCTTAAATTTAGCCCTTTCATTTAATTACATAAAACAGCAAAAAACTGAGATACAAAAATAAATATTGAATAGAACATGGTATTAACCTGTTTGAAGGCTTTTACAATTAACAGCAAATGGACAGGCCTGTCCATAAGTAAATCATCAATAGGCACTCTAACATAACACAATTAAGAACAAAATAGTTCCAAACTGAATTCAAAGTTTATTTCCAACAATATTTTGCAGCATAGGCAAATTTGGTACTCATGAAACTTCAATATCCAGCACGAGACAGTATGTAGTAAATTAATACTAAAATTGTATTAATGTTATTCAACAAATGTCCCCAAAATTTGGAATATTAGATATTGAAACAGAAGCCACTATCTGCAAAATTATCTTAACACTTACTGCTGTGGCTGGGGAATACAAGCTACAGGGTCCGGCATAAAAAACTCCCCGATTACAAAGTAACGTGCAGCGGACAGTAGAAGGAGCAGAGTGGTGGGGGGCGCGTCGTTAAGTAGCTGCCTACGTGCCGTTTTCAGTGTACGCCATGGTGTGGTCTGGTGAACATCGTGCCTTCGTAGTGGAAGATTTTATTCAAAATGGCGAATCGCCTATTAATACTCAACGTGCTTTTCGCGTTCGCTTTGCGCACGGACGACGGGACCCTGTTCCCGATAAGAAAACAATTTATTCTTGGGTTGCTAACTTACGTGAGACAGGTTCCGCATTAAAAAGGAAACCACCTGGACGACCACGGACTGCAACAGGCCCCGGAAATGTTGATGCAGTTAGACCTTCAGTTCAACAATCTCCTCGACGATCCGCTAAAAAGCATGCAGCAGCATTACGGATATCTGATCGAAGTGTGAGAAGAATCTTGCATCGAGATCTTAAAATGCATCCTTACAAACTTGTAACTACGCAGGAACTGAGTGAACGAGACTGTGGTGTCCGTGTAAGTTTGTGCCAAGACCTTCTTCGGAACATTCGTCCCAACGATATTGTGATTTTTTCTGATGAAGCACACTTTCACCTTGCCGGAACAGTGAACAGCCAAAATTGCAGGTACTGGTGTGAACACAATCCCCAAGAACTTCATCAACGACCACTTCATAGCCCTAAAGTAACAGTATGGTGTGCTGTTTACAATTCCGGAGTGATCGGTCCTTACTTTTTCGAAGAAAATGACAGGAATTTAACCGTCAACAGTGAACGCTACTGTGCCATGCTCCGCGACTTTCTCCAACCGCAACTAAGGGAGCTTTTTGGTGAAATAGAGAACGTGTGGTTCCAGCAAGATGGTGCTACTGCCCACACAGCGCGGCAGTCACTGGCATTGGTGAAGGAAATGTTTCCTGGACATGTGATCTCGTTGCGTGGAGACATTGGCTGGCCCCCACAATCGCCGGACTTAACGCCCTGTGATTTCTTTCTTTGGGGCTATTTAAAAGCAAAAGTTTATGAACAACGTCCACAATCTTTACGAGCCCTGAAAGAAGCAATTACACAAGAGGTTGAAGCTATTCCACCTGAAATGACTCAAAGAGTAATGAATAACTTCAGGGAAAGACTCAATCAGTGTGTCGACAGTGCAGGAAGCCATTTAAGGGATGTTTTATTTAACAAGTAAGACCATAAGAGTATTTTCTAAAATGGCATAATATGTACTTTTATTTAGTATAAATAAAATTGTTCTACCTTATTTGGTTTTGTTTTTATTAGCTTTCCTTAAAGGGGAGGTTTTTCTGCCGGACCTTGTAGAATCTGACGGCTTCAAGAAACGAGACCGCGGCAAGCTCATGTAAGAGGGCCTCAATTGTTCGAGTGGAAAATGTGAACCCGAAAATCTGTATTCCCCGGAATGTGGCATGCCAGAAACTGTATTATCAAATTCTCAGAGCCGTTGGTGATTTGACCAATTCAATATATTCACGAGAGTGCAAAGGCTCTCGTTCAGCAAATCTACCTTCTCTGGATTGCATCTGATCCGAGCCTCTAAGCCTAGAAGGGCAACTCATCCAGGCCTATTTTTTATATTGTGAGATGGCAAATAATGGAGAAGATGTGGAGATGGAAGAAGTGACAAAGGGAGGTAAAAGAAAATTGGCAGACCCGGATGGACAACCAGTTCAAGAGACTAAAAAGCCCAGAATCGAGCTAGACAGTGACAAAAAATCTAGGATCCTATGTGCAATACACCATGCAGCAAAAGGACTGTTTATTAAACTTGGAGCAGAAGATAAAAGTTACAAGGACATACATATTAATATCCAAATTGCCAATATCCTATTCACTTGTCATACCTTGAAGAGACAGGCAGCCCAAGATCCAGATGCAAGAAGAAATGTTGGAACAAAGACAGCGTCGAAGGACTTTACTGTTACCGTCAAGGGGACTGAGCACGTTTTGAGAAAGGAAGATGCCCTTGCAGTTGTTGATGCATCGTTCAAACTGTATGGGTTTGAATACAAAAAATATGACAGAGACAGCAGAGACAATTGGTATGGTATGGCCGGCCCATATATAGATAACTTTGTTGGATTAGGGTATAGATTGCAAGAACTCAGATTAGGACATGATGAAATGACTATAAAGAAAGAACAGAGTGGCCAGGAAACTAGATTTAAGGTTAGCCACTATGGTATTATGCCCAACCATCACATCCTCTTGGAGGGTATAGGGTTCCCACCTGAAAAGAGAGCCAGTATGGTTTTGGCCCATTGACTGCATTGTTGTGCTTTCTGAGAACTGAAGGAATCTATAGGCAGAAGTGGGAGGCAGCTTGTGTTCGTTCTATGGGGCACATTCCTTATATCAAGGATCTAGTACAGGTGCTCAAGGGAAAGTCTGCGCATGAATGTGCCTCAGTAATCACTCCCCTTGCTGATACATTGTTTATGGTAGGCAGCAGGAATGCTCATCGCATTTTCTTCCCTATTTTGTTATTTACAGCTGCCTTTAAAACAGGTGTTACTGCTCAAGACCCAATTGGCCTTCCGACTCTAGAACAACTCGAGTGTGTAAACTTTTCAGGTGATGGTGCTTTTGCTGTCTACAAGTTGATGTGTGACCTCGGCCCCCTCAAAATCCACGGAGATATGTCAGACTCTCAAGCTAAACAAATACTCTACTACAGTATGTTTGGCACTTTCAAGGAGGATCTGAATCTATTAAAAGAAATTACAAATTTTGGATCATGGTCCACTTGATCCCAGTTGGGAAACTGCTTTAGAGGGATGGGAAAGTCAGCCAAGGAAGTGTCATTCGATCCCATCAAGCAGAAGTTTTATTCAAAGCTTGCATCTGCTAACATTTCTGGTTTATTGAGTTCTTCATATACCGAATTATCATTTCAAGGGGTCTTTAGTGGAAGGCGGACTCAGACATTCAGTCAAAGTTTTTACGATGCCATTGGGAAAGGGATGGGAACATCTGTTGGAATTCGCTCCCTTGATGACCTGCAAAATGTCTCAAGGAAAGTGTTGAGAGAGGTTATGAAACGCATTAATTCAACTGCCAACATTCTTGAAATGGGAACTGTTGAATGGAGAAAGGTTGATGGTCTGACATTGAATACAAAGGGGGAGGTCCACCAAATCACTGTTCCTGCGACACACAGATACTTTCTTGGCCCTTCTGAAGATGAGGAAAACTTCTCGCGAATGTGACTGTTCCAAAGTTGTAACCCAAGTCAAATGATATTGTTCTGAATTCAGGGATCTAGACTCACAATTTTTCAGTCCAGCAAACTTTGTATTCGTATACTCTCGTGGTGCATGTCGATCTGAAGCGGGAGGCTGAGCTTCACAGAATGGAGGTCTCTGAACCTCAGATTCTCTGTCTAATTCTGGTTTGCAGGCACATACCTGGAATCCCGAGAAGGTGTCTCATCTGAAGATGCGTACCTCGTCTCTTGAGGTGACAGCTGACACGAAACAATGAACCTTGCCTCAGGGAGCTGGGGATCATCTGGAGCCCTGTAATCTATCTCGAGGCTGCCGACGGTCTGAAGCAAAGTACCTCTTCTCCTGGAATCGATCCGAGATGTATCTAGGCTCCCTGCGCTGGACCCCGCCCCATATGATTTAACAGGCTTCTCGCAAATGTGACCGTTCCAAAGTTGTAACCCAAGTCAAATGATACTGTTCTGAATTCTGGGATCTAGACTCACGATTCTGCAGTCCAGCGAAGTTTGTATTCATATACTCTCGTGGTGCATGTCGATTTGAAGCGGGAGGCTGAGCTTCACAAAAGTGACGAGGGTCAGTATGGACAAATTAAAGTACACAACAATGTGGCAGATGCTGACATTCAAACCTGGAAACGCGAGGAAGAGGATTTGAGTCCAAGTGACCACACCCCAGAGACTGATGCACAGCCCACGACCCTGAACTGCATAAAAGAGACTGTGAAAAACTGTGAGATGGGGAATTCGGTGTACCTACAATCACTGGCACATCAACTTGTTCTTGGAGAGCTACACAGAAGAAGTACGAAAAAGGTTGGAATCCCCTCCAGCCTGCAAAGTGGGCTCAAAAGATTTATCCCAACTGAAGATAGAGAGGAATCACCATGTTTCCCACGTCCAAAAAGACGTAGATGCACCACCTGCACTACCAAAACAGTTGCAGAAGGATGTCAAACTATGTATGTAAAAACTGCCATTACGCAATCTGCCTATCCCACACAAATATGGTCTGCCAACTTTGCTTTTCTGTGCACCAATGTGTCCCTTCTGGTAATTCTGAGTGTGAAAGACACCAGCATCAAAAAAGTGGCTTACAATTGGAGTTTTTTTTCTTAAATTTACTGTTTGATAAAATTTATGTACTAAAAACTGTAACTGTTTGGTGGTGGTTTCAAAATTTCAGTTCTTTCAATTTACCGTTTAATAAAATTTATGTACTAAAAACTGTAACTGTTTGGTGGTGCTTTCAAAATTTCAATCCTTTCAATTTTGTTACTTTTGTCATTCAGCTTTTTTTTTTTTCCCACCCACTTTCGTATGTTCTGTCTCTACACATTCCCATGAAAGTAACTGATTACGTTTAGGATACTAAAGTTGAGAATCTAAGATAATAGGTGATTTCAAAATCTGTACCTGTCAGGCTCATTGCGCCCGAACTCAGGAGTCCCAGAACTGTGCCTGACCAAGGGTTAAATGTTACCAAACGAGTGTAAGTTGCCTGCGACGCTACGTCACGCCGTGCGCAGGTGGGGTCGGAAGGGGCAGAGCTGACAAAACTCGGGAGAACGCCACTCGGGCAGCTCTCGACGTCAGGCTCCGGGTAGAGACAGTAGTCGGCGTGGTAGCGGCAGCCGACTCTGGCCGAGGAACGGGCCGTAGGCAGGCAGCCGGACATGGTCGCCGAACAGTGTAAGGGTGTACCCGCGGGTCTCTGACGCAGGGCGCTAGGAAGTATTGCGGAGCTTCTAGTAGGCGGTCGGAACGGTGGAATCAGTCACCGTCTCTGTATTAGACTCGACCTTCCTGCGAATGCAATCTCACACAGTTAGGGTGAGCTGTAATTCTTCCGAATAAACTGCAACTTGTTAAAGTTAGCAAGACTTTTTTTCCACCCGCTCCTAGCCTTGTACCTTCACACCAGGGATTTCCACATCTTAGCCAGATGAAAAAGCCTCCCTCTCACTAAGGTCAACCGGCTAAATCCCTTTCACGAACCGTGTTGCTCGATCCCTTGCAATACCTACACTCAGGACGTCACAGCGTGTTGTTATACGATGAGAATGTAGATAGAGAAAGTTAGACAGTCAGTGGAGAGGACCCTACAACATAGTTGCTGTGGATGGACCTAATGTATTAATTAGAATAAAGGAACAGAAATGAACAACGGTACACGCAAAGCGGTTGAAAGAGGTCTTCTAATTCCAGATAGCAAGAGTGTGAGACATACGAGGATTACTAATCATCAGCAGTGTGGTGACAAGCATAGCTGAATAGACAGACACTGTGGGACACACGGTTACAATAATTCCATTCATCTCCAGGGATTTATCGTGACAAACAAGGTACAGTTAGGTTATACAGTATTACTTGTTATATAGTAAATTATTTAATTTGGAAGAGCTGCACGATACGTTTCACAAAACTCATGAAGATGCCGAACCAAACTGCGTCACACTGCATAAGAAGGTTACGTACAATGAAGCTGACAACAGTAGAACTCAAATGTGCACAGCAAGCTGTAATGTGGCACGTAGAGTAGATCGGTAGAGCTAAAGAGCTGATAGGGCAGTTAGCTAAATGTGAGGCTGTCAGACATAAAAGAGGGATTTTGAACTTTATTGGGGGGGAGCTAGTCAAGTTTCGTATGGCACTCTAGATGAAGATGACGCGTCTTTCTCAAAATGCAACTAGATGTTCTGGAGAAACGCCAATGGGAATTATTAAGGCTCTCCAAGGACCAAGTGACAATACTGAAGGATGATGATCAGTGTGGTTACACAAAATGGAAAGAATCTCCAACAGAATTCTCAAGTTAAGTAAAAACGTGGAAGAGTATGGAAATAGTATGAATACAAGTTACAAGTCATGTTAATTCTGATAACAGTAACTGAGCAGTTAGTTCTATTAATGACCCTGTTCAATGAATCAGAAACAGCATACGATTTGCTAATTATGGCTGTAGTGAATGCACAGAAAGGATTGGTGCAGCCTTGCTTAATAAATCCGATACAAGTAGTACGGTACTTAGAGTTAATCACAGAGAACAAAAAAGACAGAAGATTTCTGACCGAACTCACTGGGACCGAACTCACTGAGGGCCTGGATTACCAACTACTGCATATTATAGATTTAGATGCATTTTTAGTTGGCTATACTTTAAGTTGTTCTCTAAATGTACCACTAGTAGATACCAACCCATATAATACATGTAAGGTATGCAACTAAGAGGATGTTTACATGTATTGCTCCAAAAACCAAATTTTTACTAATCGATGAAGCCAATAGGCAGTATACACATCTGTCTCTCGAAAAGTTGAAGTTTAAGAGTACTAAGGTTAATCAGATACATAAACAAAATATTGTGCTCCTGTCTACATATGACCACGAGAGATGCGAAGCAAGAATGTTACTTCCTGTTAGATAAGTACCTAAAGATTGCAATCTAAAGCACACTGTGTTGAACCAAAGTAACTGGACGCAGTTACGCTACAGCACATGGTTATTCGTAACTCCCAAAGATGAGGGATTAACAGTTTTATGTAACGAATTACTACCGACTGATGTCATAGTACGCGGTACAGGCAAGTTGACTTTTCTGGGAAAATGCAAAGGTTATGGAGATCAGATCATGTTACAATCCGAACTTATGATACAAGCTAATATATGTAATGTAGATATACAGGGTGAGGCAGGAAGCACGAACATTTTTAGAACAGCTAGTATTCAGGCTCAGGTGGTCGGAGTGGGGGGAGTGATGTGGTAACGTGATCGGTAGCTCCGGCCATTTTGTTTAACCGAGGTCACGGAGCTGTGGACTGAGCAACATCGTGTGTTTAGCTAACACTATTTTATGTTGAGTAGAATCATTTCGAACACGAGGAACAGTTCTGAAGAAAAAACCACCAGGAGCTCCTCACTCAGTTCGGACACAAGTAAATGTGGAAAGAGTTCGGCAAGCCATACTCCGTAGTCCTGGTCGATCTGCTAGAAGACACTCGGCTGAGTTGTGCCTCAGTAATTGCTCGGTAAGGGGTTTTTTGCATACTAACCTAAGATTTCATACCTACAAAATGGCCACTGTACAAAGATTAAACCCAAGAGATTATGAACAGCAGCTAAACTTTGCCTGAGAAATTGAGGCCATATTTGAGTAAAACGAGAACATTATTTTGCTTACGAGTGATGAAGTTTATCTGCATTTGAATGGAATGGTAAATCAGCAGAACTGTCATTATTGGGCCGGTGGAAACCCAAAACTACTGCAGAAGAAATCATTACATAGTCCCAAGGTGACTCTTTGGTGTGCTGTGACTGGTACAAAAGTTATTGCCCATACTTTTTCCAAGACGAGTACGGGAACACTGTAACCGTAACCTCTGACGATATAGAAAGATGATCACTGAATGCTTCCTACCTGAATTAAGAACAAAAACGTATTCCTATCTGGCGAGTGTGGTTTCAGCACGATGGAGCTACAGCTCAAATGACAAGATTGACTATGGAAACAATTAAGAAGGTTTTTTGTAGGTAGAGTTATTTCCTGGTTCGGAGACATTCATTGGCTGCCTCGTTTCTGACCTACCCACGTGTGACTACTTTTTCTAGGGGTTACCTCAAACACGTATGTACATGCATAAACCACATACACTTGACGAATTGAACGAAGCTGTTTGTGTATATATCGTCCAAATAGACAGAGGCAAGTTGCCATGTGTTGAAGCCAGCTTCCGAGAATGCCTCGAGAAGGCATCGCTGAAAACGGCTGTCACCTGGAAGATGTTGTTTTTCAAGCATTAATGTTGTTAAATGGCAACGTTATTTGAGTGTCCCTTCTGCAATTAAAAATTTTTCTGAAGCACTCACAATGATGTATTGTTCATTTGAAAACTGTTTATCCTTTATGCCTCACCCTGCACTATCAATTTTAAGTACAGAAATTGACTGTTGTATTATAAAAGATGAGAAGCAGACAATAGCAGAAATGCCTGTAACATTACCTTTAGTGCATGTAGTTTGCCAGTTGGACGACATAAAAGCTGCCGATACAGTACTGAGGAACTACAAGGAGAAAAAGAGTATCGTCAAAGGACGAACATCAAAGGACGGTTGATGAGCAAGTATTCCACATGGGGACACTCAGGATCCACTATTTTCTGTATACTAATAATTTTGTGTTGCTTATGTGTTTACAGTAAATGTTGTCGAACACGTGGTACGAAAATATTGAGTAGAAATTGTTGTGCTCGAATTTGTGTATAATGTTGTGAATGACTGTGCTCCAAGAACACTTGTGAGATATACACCAGCTCGCTAAATTGATGTAAAAGGTGGAGAGAGAGAGAGAGAGAGAGAAGAGAGAGAGAGAGAGAGAGAGAGAGAGAGAGAGAGAGAGAGAGAGAGGGGGGTGAGGAGTGGGGGGGGGGGGGGGGGGGGGGGGGGGGGTGGGGGGGGGAGAGAGAGAGAGAGAGAGAGAGAGAGAGAGAGAGAGAGAGAGAGAGTTAGAATCTTACAAAATACGGTCAATAAAGTGTTCCCTTTTAGTGCACCACAGATTGCGGAGGGCTACCAGGCCTTTAGAGACAGTTTAGTTTGTGACGATTTTGCACACGAGCGACTTTAATTTCTATGTCATGTCTTTACAGTTGCAAACCTGTGAAGAGTAGTGGTTTTAACCAATTTACAATGCGATGGACTTTTACCGATTTAGCTTGAATAGCAGTGGTGACTACAAAATCAGATCTGCTGGAAACGATAAAGCTCACGCTAACAAACATCCAGGGACGGTTCAGGTTTTCGAGAGTTTCTTGCTCGGACGTAATTTATTATTTAGTGCACGCTGTTGGGTGTAAATGTTACGTCAGCACAAAGTAATTAAAAATTTTGTGCTGCTAGTAGATAACTGACCAGTTATTTACCGAGTTATTTGTGTAGGGAGTGGCAGAAATACCCGACAGTTTTAATTTCTGCACATTATGTCAGCCGCGTGGACGGGATGGCGGGGAGTGCGGTGTTCTCAAGGTTACTCGAGACCGATTGTTATATCCACGTGTAAAGCCAAGCCTGAATTGCATGCGGGGAATTGTTAAAGCATTGTTAATAACAAAAGGGGAAACCGTAAAGAAGCTACAGTAACGTATTTAGGCGCGGCGAGAGGAGCCACAGACATGGAAGCAGCTTCACAACGGGGTCCTCGATAAGGAACGGAATTAAAGTTAATAGGCAAACAGTACTTCCGGTCAGAGAGAGCGTGGGACGAGAGGGAGCAAGAGAGACGGCCTTCTAGTGGGGACAGCACTACGTCGCGAGAAGCTGATACAGGGCTTCGGACGCAGTGAGTGACCATTTTAAGAGAGGCGTCTCTACTCCTCCACCCAGCCTCTGAATAGTGCACAACGACAGCCAATAAGGAGGCAAGTAGCCCTTGACATTGCGTCATAGCAATAGCAGGTGGGACGGAAGGGGAGAATGGTACAAAACTCAGCAGCAAGACGCTCAGAGGAGTAGTTAGAAGCAGTCTAGGAGTGAGGAAGCGGTAGGCAGTCTGGAGGAGTTTGATAGGCAGCAGCTGTGGGACTTTGCGTGGATCGCATTCGAAGAGTAAACAGAACGGCAGGCGTCTCACGCCGTCTCTGAATCGGACTCGGCCGCTCGTCGGAAACGTCTCGGCCACGGCAATTAGGGGTTCATTCTGTAACTTTTCAAATAAACTTCAGATTGTTAAACGGCTCTGGAGAATTGCCGTAATTATCTTCCCGCCTTCTGCTACTTTCGCACCAGATACTGTAACTTCTTTGTGGTGTAGTCAATGCCCACACCATGCCGCCTGCAGCTGCGCGGCCGCGACCTTTATGTCATACCGCCAACGGCCGGCACGCCCCGCTTCCGCTCTCATTCGGCTGGCAGCAGCCGTAGTGTGCGGAGCTACTCTGTTGCGCGGCCCCCACCATCTGGAGGAGCGTCGCACGTGGCGCAGCGCCTTCAGTCGTGGCATAACGGCCGTGGCGCTACAGTGCGACACGTCTCTACACCGACGACAGACGGTGGCAGACCGGCACCTATCACCTCTCACAACCTACTGAAACGGCGGTGACGTGCGGGGTGTAGCAAAATTGTCGTATCACAAAAAAGCAATGTCGCGTTCACACCCAGGGTGCAGCCTCACGACTGGACTCGCTCTGTCGTAACTCAACGACGAGCCGCCACCGCCAAGTCACTCACTCGACACCTGAATCACTGAGTATTGTCTCAGCCGCAGCACTATGTCGCACCTCTCCTTAAAATAACTAGGGCAATTACCGTGCCAGGGCCCGGTGGCTTGCCCCCTCGAACTAAACAGATCCGAGGCGGCCAGCACCCGTCTCCCGCGCACGCGGAACAAGTGTAGGAGACCCTCTCTCCCGTGGAGATCCTCGATCCTCCACGGATCACAGGAGGTGCTAACGAAGCGGGAGAAGGTCCGACCCACTCTAGTGCGACCACTCCCCCAGTCCGTCCTTCCCTCTCCCACCCCTGAGATGGCGAAATACCAATCTCGTCAACACAAGGACAAAGGCGACCCCCCCAGACACTAACATGGACCCTTCAAGCAGCGCAACACCAGCAACCCCAACCGACCCCACTCCTACCACATCCTCAAAATCCCAAAGACTATCCCTCACCCTACATCCTGACCCTGCACTCCAGTTTGACTCCACCCAGGAAAGCCAACAACCAGAAGAGGAAGGTTGGCAAACAGTTCAACGCAGGAAAAAGTTCTCCAGAAGGCATACCTCACTGGAAGACATATCCCTCACTCCCCCCCCCCCCCCCCCCCCCAGCATCAACGACTCCATGCTGGGAGATCCCAGACTCCGACGTAACAGCCTCCCCATACCCCCCATCCCCTCTCCTATAGCTCTCCGGCCCTACCACCTCAACACAACATCATCCCCCACCCACTCCCTAAACCAGGAACCCTTAAAACCCTCTGCTCCCTCCATATACTTCCTAAAGAACCTCCCAGACAATTCCACAAACAAAACTCTATCCCTCACCCTCAGAGAACACCTCCCCTCGTTCCGTAATTTCAGTGGCTCCCTCAATGTTTTCAGAGATGGCAGGACGGCCAAGTTAACCTCCTACAAAGATATGGACCCTAACCAATTACAACAGGAGCTCAGGAAACTCCTGAACTTGAGGGTGATAGTGGAGAGGAAAACCGTTAGGGAAACTGCGGCCCCCCCTCACCAACCGAAACCCCCCACAGTCAGTGTAGTGATCAAGGATGTCGGCTTCGAAATTCTTCCTGAAAATGTCAAAGCCAAACTCCAACGGCAGGGAATCCCAGTCCTAAACGCATGGAGAATTAAATCCAGAAAGACAGGCAACTATGGCCCCATGATTCGAGTAATCTCGAACAATCGGAGGGACATTGACTTCATGCTTGAACATGGAGTCCACATCTTCTTGTCTCACCACAGAGTAGAACCCTCCAACCCACCCAGTCCCCTACCCTTTCAATGCCAAAGATGCCAACAGTTTAATCACAGAACCGAACAATGCTCTTCACCACACAAATGTAGCCGCTGTGGCAAGGATCACCCCCTCTCATCCTGTGAACTAGACCCTTCCGTCACTGCCAACTGCGGTGGCCCACACTCCTCCCGCTCCTTCCGATGCAAAAACCGCCCCCAACAAGCAGTAAACGACCACCTCCAAGCCCCCCTCCACCTCGCTGACACCCCCGCCACCCAAGGCCCTCACCTTCTCATCGAGGACTTCCTTAAATCCATCACATTCACACTTGCTTCCCTCTTCCAAGACCGGCGACAAGAGATAATATCTACTCTCCGACAGGTGGCCCAAAAATTCTTCCTCAAAGACCTAAAATACAATCAATCGGGCAATAACGTCACAACAACAATAACCAAAGTACCATACTCGCAAGCACTGAGAAGTTAAACACACATGCCAACACCCTCATCCCCCCCCCCCTCCCCCAATCCCATTCATGGCAGTACACCCCAACAGAGAACTCACCAATCTCCTTTTTGTCAACATAGAAGGCATCCACAGCCGCAAAGCCCTTCTCAACGACTGCCTCTGCAGTAACGACATAGACATCCTTGGACTAGCAGAGACCTGGACCAAACCTACTGACAATATGAGACTCAACCGCAACTACGACCACTACGCCAAATACCGACCTGACGGCAGAGGCGGCGTTGCTATATACACCAAGACAACTCTGGCCACCCAAGAGGTCCCACTCCCACCTCAATATCAACATCTAGAGGCAGTTATGATATCCATACCCCACCCCAGACGCCTCATCATAGCCTGCCTATACAACCCACCAAACACTCCACTTTCAAGATCCTTACTCCGCTACCTAACTACCTTTAAAGAATACTTCCTCCTAACTGATCTGAACGCAAGACATGAACTACTAGGAGACACCACACACAATCAAAATGGAACCGACCTACTTGACTTCCTCACCACCGAAAACGCAACAAGACTTCCCATCAATACCTTCACCTTCATTGGACACAACGGCTGCTCCCTCCCCGATCACATCCTATACAGCCCCTCCCTCTCTGATACCATTCGTTAGGTGACACCCTTACCAGCCCCCACCTACCTATCCTCTTCAGCACTACTGCCATCAATCCCCCTCCCCCAGCTCCCACTTCCCAAACGACAAAACTCTAGCAAAGCTGACTGGGCAAAATACAAAGAGACCATTAACAACAACCTAGTAGCCCCACTAACCATTACCGACACCGACGACCTTAACCACATCAATGACAGAATAATAAACACCATCAAGATAGCCATCCCCACCAAAACCATCGCCTCCTTCAAACCGCACGCAGTTTATTCATCGGAATAAACTGCAACTTGTTAAAGTTAGCAAGACTTTAATTCCACCCGCTTCCTAGCCTTGTACCTTCACACCAGGGATTTCCACATCTTAGCCAGATGAAAAATTCTCCCTCTCACTAAGGTAAACCAGCTAAATCGCTTTCACAAACCGTGTCGCTCAATCTGTAGTGTTTCCTTTCCTCGGGGTTCTGCCGTGAAAATACAAAATAGAAAATCTGATTGGGGTTTGAATTTTGATGGAATAAGTTACAGATAAGGCGGACTTCGTATTACTGATTGAGATAGTGCTGTAATTTGACCGTGAATGTCAGACCGGGTCGGCAGCACTACAAAAAGCGACTGTACGAAATAGCATCAGAAACAAGTTGAAATTTACCTTACAATTCTGTCAGAAACGTAGTATCTATTATAATATAGTCTTGGTGGCTGCATCTGGAATACTTCTTGATTTTCTTGTAGGATGTCCTTTTTTCATTGTTTGCTGGTCCTCTTGTTCTCCGTATGATGAAAATTTCTTGAAGTTCTCACTGTCTGGATTAATTTATAAATTTTTGGTGTGTATCTTCTTTACGACTCGTAACATTAATGTCTTTGCACTTCGGCGTATTATCGTTGCTGAGCACAGCATTTGAATTCAGTTCACATCGATCGTGTTTACAACGGAATTAATTCGAACAATAAATGTTTCTATTATATTGCTCCAATGTCTTTAAACATAGTATCAGCTTCTGAGTGTGTGTGTACTGCCTGGATCTCTTGCGTGTGACTTGAAGAAAATCCAAAGTTTGTTCATTGTGTCAACACGAAATTGTGATCTTCAGCAGTCGAATTTTGGTGGCGTTGTGACGGTACTTTGACTACCGCGCCTCCGCCAGATCAAAGATGTGATTTATGTATGCGCATGCAGAAGAGTGCTGCGCCAGCGACAGATTTTCATAAGTAATTTTGATCTTCTTTTACTTTTGTGTAGATGCTTGTTTTAACAGCTAGTTCATTACTCTCTTGTTATCTTGTCTTCATATGTTTAAGACGTGTATTTTTTGGCGCTGATGTTAAAGAATGATTTTAAGTGGAAATTAAAACTATATTACGAAACGAACACACGGTATCTTCAAGTTATTTCAGTAGTGATTCGCAATGGTTATTGCCAAATTTATGTATTACTCCAGACAGAGAGAACATCAAGAAATTTTCATCAGACGGAGAACAAGAGGAAATCCTACAAGAAAATCAAGAAGTATTCCAGATGCAGCCACGAAGACTATATTATAATAGATACTACGTTTCTGACAGAATTATAAGGTAAATTTCAACTTATTTCTGATGCTATTTCCTTAAGTAGCTTTTTGTAGTTTTGCTGACCCGGTCTGCGATTCACGGTCAAATTACAGCACCATCTCAATCAGTAATACGAAGTCCGCCTTATCTGTAACTTATTCCATCAAAATTCAAACCCCAATAAGATTTTCTATTTTGTATTTTCACGGCAGAACCCCGAGGAAAGGAAACATTACAAATCCCTTGCAATACCCAAGCTTAGGAAATAAATAAAAATGTTGGTGCCAGGAGTGGGGTACCACAAAGGGACATAGGCAAATAGGAGGTAGGAGCCAGTAGATTTTGCTACAGCGACTGTGACAATTGGCAGGAAGTTGTGGCGATTCGCAACTTTCAGCATCAGTAGCTCCACTACGGCAGAGTACAGAAAGTAGTCCTCGCAGATGCAGGGCAACGCAGTACAGCGGCAGGGCGACGCGGCACAGCGGTGCCTGAGCAGCCAGCGTTCGAGACCGAGGGTCCGGGCCGAGCATCAGCAGACGCGGCATCAGCCGTAGCCGAGGCGAGTGACGGGGTCAGCACGGCCCAGCAGAAGCGGCAGTCGACGCATCGCAGCAGTGCGGGCACAAAGAAAGCGCGGGACAATGCGGATCAACAGAACAGACGGCGCACCACAAGAGAAGCGGTACTTATAAAATTGTCTTACGAATATTGTATCTTTATATTGTTAAGTGTTAACATAGTTAAGATGCCCGGGACTAACAAAGCTCCGTCATCCTCCACTAACGGTAAGATGTCAGTGAAGGAAGCCTTATGTATTGTTTCGAAAGTGTTCGAAGGGAATAAAAGGGATTTAAGGGAATTTATTGAAAATGTAAATGCGGCATTTGAACTAGTAAAGCCAGAGGAACACGAAATGTTACTGAAGTTTGTTAAACCAAAAATAACCGGTGAGGCCAGATCGAGACTGCAAGTGCGTGAACGCACAGGGACGTGGCAGTAGGTGAAACTAGTTCTAGAAGAAAACTATGCGAGTAAGCATACACCACGCTACGGTGGTGTAGATGCACATGTCGATCACCAGGCAGCAATTGGAGGCAGGAGCAGCCGGTTAATTTTAACTAACGCGAAGCTTAAGCAACAGATAGATGATCTTAAATGGCTTCTCCGCAATCTAATGTTGCTAAGCAAGTGCTAGTGGAAGAACAGCCGAAGCAGTGTAATGGTACTTTGACTTCCGCAAAGTTGTAATTTACGATCGCGCACGCAGAAGAGCGCTGTGCCAGCGACCGATTTTATAAATAATTTTGTTCTTTTTTTTTTTACTTTTGCGTAGTTTTTTGTTTTTAAGAACTAATGGAGGTCTCTCTCTCTCTTGTCTTGATACGAAAGACGTGTATTTTTCTGCGATGTGTTGAATGGGCTTTTGGTGAAAATTAAAATTACATTACAAAGCGATGTTGTTTCAATAGCTAATGAGGAGAAGATAATAAAAGGTAACAATACAGCAGGTGACTCCACCACTCACTAGTGCAGAATCACCTGTGGCTGTAGCCACCTCAACTTTGGTGCAGCGCTTTCCAGCAGTAGCGTTTATTCCGGCGTTCGCTGGAAAGCCGCACGAGGATATTCGAACGCTTGTCCAGAATATCCAGGACATCGGATAGCTTTGCGGTTGGCCAGATGAATTTCTCTTAAACGTGATGAAAATGAAAGTCACCGGCGAAGCGCGGAACTATGTGCAGTCGGTAGACAGCTTGAAAAATGCCCCTACCTTCCAGTCCCTTGCAACAGGGTCGACTGAAAGGTATACAGACAAACGTGGTACTAGTTAATGTCGCGACTTGCTTTCCGCCCTTAAGCAAAAAACGGGTGAAGATTTAGAAGCATTCGCGGACAGGATTAGAAGCGTCGCATGCCACACGTACGCACTAAGTGCCAGTTCTGCCCGTAACGAGGTTCTGTTGGAAGAATCAGAATGTCGTGCGATAGACGTGTTTATTCGTGGCATAAACCCCCAAATAGGGGGCGAAATCAAGGTAGCTTCCCCCTGCACCCTACACGAAGCCGTGCGATTAGCACTCTCGAGAGAGGAGGCGAGGCGATTTGTGGCCGTCTCCGCGCGGCAAAGCGAGCCCCGACGTGTCTTTTCGAACGATACTAAGTGTGGGCGCTGTAATAGACAAGGAGATGTGGCAGAGCAATGTCGCGTGCCATATTGTCATCAGTGCAGGAACATGGGTCACCAAAGCGTGCATCGTCCAAATAGTAGGCCACAACCGCCTGCAAATTCCAGGCGAAATTCAAACCAACCACAGAATTCGGGAAACGGCCGCGGGGCAGGAAGTGCCACCCCTCCCGGCCCCCGTTAAAAATAGTGATCCCCCTAGCTTATAAGGGAATCATGCAGGTGGCAAGCGTGGTTGTCGATGATGTTAGAGGCCGCAAACCAATACGCGTGCTAAATGACACAGGCGCACAGATCAGCTTGGCATTTTTATTGAAGAGAGATAAAAGAACATTGCAACCGCCGCGTTACCATATCAGTGGTATTGGTTCCGGCATAGTGAAACCTGATGGCAGCTGTTGAGTTGAGTTCATTGTTGGACTCCACAGAATATGCTTTTACGATGGAGGTTGTACGTAAAAGGCACACATCATCCTGGGAAGTGACTTTCTGCGTCATTTCCAGGGGGTTATTGACTATAGGTTAAATACCGTCCAATTTGGCAACAACGTGCACCGTTTTGGAAGTGACTGCACGTTGCGGGCGAGCGGAGCTGGGAAAAAAGGATCAGTTTCCCAAGTTTCCGAGTCTCCCGTAACGATGCTAAAAGCCTGTAGTCCCGTGGAGATACCAGAAGGCACAGGGAAGATCCTTTGGGTGCCTGTCGGGATACGTGAATCCGAAGAGGTTCATTTCTTGGTAGATCGACTCTGTCAGAATGAAACTCTTTACCAGATTACAAGCAAGCTTTAATACTGTGTGGTACAGTATTAGCCAGCTTACAGGTTATCACAGAAGATGAGTTGCCAATGAGAACCCCTTCTCTGAATAAGAAAAAGACTGCTGCCGCCTCTCAACACCTTTTGACAATCACGTCACATCCAGATAAGTTTAAAGCTAAGCTTAGTCACCTCCCATTGCATGAACAAAAGCTAATAAATGAAGTATTGAATGAGTATTCATGGTTGTTTGAAGACAGGAAATATTTACCAGCAACAGATCTAATCCAACATGAGATTCCAACCGGAAATGCTAGGCCAATAGCTCAAAAAGGGTACCGAATTCCCTACCATCTTCAGTCAGTGGTAGAGGAAACTATACAACAGCAACTAGAAGCAGGAATAATACAACCCTCTTCTAGTGCGTGGTCTAGCCCAATTGTAGTCGTTCCAAAGAAATCTATAGACAGAGAAAAATCCTATCGCCTCTGTGTAGACATGCGAGTAGTAAACAAAGTTACTACTCCAGATCATTATCCATTACCCCGGATCGATGAAACACTCGATCGTCTGGTACTTTACAACATTAGACATGTGCAGTGGGTATCATCAAATTCCAATTGCTCCTCAAGATTGAGCTAAGACAGCTTTTGTAGTTACTGGTGGCTTATATGAATTCTTAAGGATGCCTTTCGGGCTTCGCAACGTGCCAGCAACCTTTCAGCGATTTGCAGATCTGCTATTATGTGGGTTGAAACCTACTATGTGCCTTGTGTATCTTGATGATATACGAGGGTCGGTCAAAAAGTAATGCCTCCCATTTTTTTTCTACTTAAAGAAATTAAGTTAAGTGAAAAATTTGAATTTGGCGCCATTCCTCAAACCTTCTTCTGCAATCCACTGCAGTAGTAACTTTCTGTGTCAACAGGTGGCAGCACAGCAGAAGTTTGTAAGATGGCCGACATCGATGTTCGTTTGAGACAGCGTTGTGTGATTGAATTCTTGAATGCAGAAGGTGAAACGCCCATACGCATTCATGAAAGACTGAAGAAGGTGTATGGTGTTGTGACAGTGGATGTCAGCACTGTTAGACGATGGGTTCGTCGTTGTAAGGAAGCTGAAGGGCAAACACCGTTGACTGACGAAAAGCGGAGTGGCAGGCCGGTGAGTGCAGTGACTCCACACAACATTCAGCAAGTTGATGACATCATTCGTGGTGACCGTCGGGTGACTGCAGATGAAGTGTGTCGCATTATTTCTCTTAGTAAAGGCAGTGTGATCACGATTATTAAACAATTGGGGTACTCAAAAGTTTGTGCACGGTGGGTTCCAAGAATGTTAACCGATCAGAATAAAGAGGCAAGGAAAACAATAGCCTCCCAACACTTGCAGCGCTTCCGTTTGGAGGGAGATGAGTTTCTGAAAAAAATTGTGACCGGGGACGAAACATGGGTGCATTTTTTTGAACCCGAATCAAAGAGGCAGTCAATGGAGTGGCGTCACACAAGCTCGCCGAGGAAGAAAAAATTCAAAACTGTGCGATCGGCAGGGAAAGTTATGGCAACAGTTTTCTGGGATACAGAGGGTGTGATTCTGGTTGATTTTTTGGAGCAGGGATGCACAATAAATTCTGTTCAATACGTCACAACCCTCAACAAACTTAAAGCACGTCTTCAGCGAGTTCGCCCAACAAAATCAATGGCAGATGTTCTTCTTTTGCATGACAATGCAAGACCACACACCAGTCGTCACACCTCTGACGAGATTGTCAAAATTGGATGGGAAGTTTTGCCTCATCCCCCATACAGCCCTGACCTGGCACCATCAGACTTCCATCTGTTCGGGCCACTAAAAGAAGCTCATCGTGGGATTCATTTTGAAGATGAGGAGGCCGTCAAAACATCCGTGCGTCAATGGCTTAGGAAGCAGAGCTGTGATTTTTACCGTGCTGGGATACATGCCCTTGTTCAAAGATGGACCAAAACTGTAGAGATGGGCAGAGATTACATTGAAAAATGACAAAATGATCCTCAATGTTGTGGTTTTCAACCTATGTAATTGCATTTAAATTTCCTGACAATTAAACGTAGAAAAAAAAAATAGGAGGCATTACTTTTTGACTGACCCTCGTATTTTCAAAATCCATTGCTGAACATGCTGAACATCTACGCAGTGTACTGTTGCGCTTACAAAATGCTAATTTAAGCTTAAAATTAGAAAAATGTTCTTTTGCTCAATCACAAGTGCAGTATTTAGGTCATGTCATCAGTTCCAGCGGAGTCAAGCCAGATCCACGATTAACTGAAGCCGTAGACACTTTTCCTATTCCAACAAATTTAAAGGAATTACAATCCTTCCTTGGCCTTGCAAATTATTACCGCCGTTTTGTTAAAGATGATGCTACTATTACCAAACCACTTACTAAATTGTTGAAAAAGGATACTCCTTTTGTTTGGACGGATGAATGTTTGACCGCCTTTCAAACAGTGAAAACTATTTTAACTAGTTCACCTCTACTTGTTTACCCAGACTTCGCTGAACCTTTTATTTTATCTTGTGACGCATCTGATTTTGCTGTAGGATGTGTCCTAAGCCAAGTGCAAGATGGTGAGGAAAAACCCATTGGGTATGCCTCTCGTCAACTGAATAAAGCAGAAACTAATTACAGTACTACAGAAAAGGAATTGCTTGCCCTTCTTTTTGGAATTAATTATTTTAGATGTTACCTTTATGGTCGCAAGTTTACAGTTCTTACCGATCACTCTGCTCTGCAGTGGTTATTGGATCTTAAAGACCCTAACAGCAAACTTATGCGCTGGGCCATGAAACTGTCAGAATATGATTTTGAAGTTCGGCACAAGCCTGGTCGGTTGCATCAAAATGCTGATGCGTTAAGTAGAAAAGTGCGTGTTATTCAATCAGACGAGGTATCGATTGAAGAGTTAAAAGAAGCACAGCAGGTGGACGTTCAATGTCAAAGATACGCCACCTTGCCAGAATTTGAAGTAATAGACGGCCTTTTGTATCAAAGAACTCCTCATGGAAATCGTTTGGTAATACCGGAATGCTTGCAGCGACGTATAATACGGCAATGCCATGACACAATCCAAGCATGTCACAGCGGAAAACGCGCTACGAACGCTCGAATTGCGACACGATATTGGTGGCAATACCGACAACGTGACGTGGGCAGGTATGTAAGATCTTGCCTGCCGTGTGCACAACGAGCACAAAATAGGCATCCGCGAGTGCCGCTGCAAACACATCCTCAGGCATCTTCACCCTTCGAAATTCTTGCTTTAGATTTCCAAGGTCCTTTTCCACAGTCGCAACAAGGTAACAAATACATTTTGTCTGTTATTGATCACTTTTCACGTTATCTAATTTTAGTTCCCCTCCCCGACATGACAGCTGAAACTGTGGCGAGAGAGTTTGTAAATCGTGTGATACTACCTTTTGGAAGTCCTGATGCCATTTTAATGGATCAAGGAACCAATTTCATGTCTGCTTTATTTGTACAAGTTTGTAAATTGCTAAGAATAAAAAAATGGCGTACAACTCCCTTCCATCCTAAAGCCGACGGTCGCGTTGACCGCGTACACCGTACAATTTGTAAAATGTTATCCTGTTGTAACCACAGGAACAAGCCAAGTCTAATTGCAGTACCTCGAGAATAGTACGTAGGAAGAAGTTAAAGTTGTAGCGCTGGACGCCAGGTGTGGCTGAAGGGTCAGCCGAGGCGGCACTCCAACTGCTGGGCAGCTGGGTGCTTGATAAGAAAGTAAACAGCCAGCAGATACAAACAAAGGTCTGTGCAGGGACTCATGATAAGCAATCGAGTAAGGAGTATAAACAGAAAGCATTCCTGGCTAGAGAGAGAGGTCTGGGAGTGGAGAGAGAAAGAAAGAGGGCCCTCGGTGGGGACAGTGCTATGTCATGAGGAGCCAATGAAGGGCTCAGGACGCAGTGCGTGACCTCTATCCCTCCACTCAGCCTCTGAAGAACAATAGCAACAACAATGTTTTAACGATACCAAATAAGGAAAAGTTGGCTTCGACGCTACGTCATGCCGAGCGCTGGCGGGGTCGAAGGGGAAACGCTAACAATACCCGAGAGCACGCCGCTCTGAGGGTCTTGTCGGGTCTCGTCTGGTCAGGTCGAAGAGTTAGAGAGTGATAGCAGCAGCCGACTTGGGCTGGGGAACGGGCTGTAGGCAGGCAGCGGGAGATAGTCGCTGGAGAGCGTTAAGGCGTAGCCGCGGGACTCTAACGTAGGGTGTTAGGAAACATTGCAGAACTTCTAGCAGGCAGTCGGAACGGAGGAGTTAGCCACCGTCTCTGTGTTAGACTTGGCCTTCCTGTGAATGCAATCACCGTGCAGTTAGGGTGAGCTGTATTCATTCAGAATAAACTGCAATTTGTTAAAGTTATCAAGACTTTAATTCTACCCGCTTCCTAGCCTTGTACCTTCACACCAGGGATTTCTACATCTCAGCCAGATCAAAAAGTCTCCCTCTCACTAAGGTCAACCGGCTAAATCTCATCCACGAACCGTGTCGCTCAATCCCTCGCAATACCCACGCTTGGGACGCGACATAAATAAAACTTTTGGTGCCAGGTGTGGGGTTATCACAAAGGCGCATAGACAAATAGGAGGTAGGAGCCATTAGATTTTGCTACAGCGACTGTGGCAAATGGCCGGAAGTTGTGGCGACTCGCAACTTTCAGTACTAGTAGCACCAGTACGTCAGAGTCCAGAAAGGTAGTCCTCGCGGGTGCAGGGCGACGCAGGACAGCGGCAGTGCGACGCGGAGCGACGAGGCACAGAGGTGCCTGAGCAGCCAGCGTTCGAGTCCGAGGGTCCGGGCCGAGCAGCAGCAGAAGTGGCAGCAGCCGTAGCAGCGGCAGCCGAGGAGAGCGACGGGGTCGGCACAGCCCAGCAGAGCGGCGGCCGACACATCGCAGCAGCGCGGGCGCAGAGACAGCGCGGGCACAAAGAGAGCGCGGAGCAGCCCGGGACGACGCGGGTCGACAGAGCAGACGGCGCACCACAAGAGAAGCGGTACTTGTACAACTGTCTTAAGAATATTGTATTTTGTTGTGTAAAGTATTAACTTAGTTAAGATGCCCCTAACTAATGAAGTTGCGTCATCCCCCACTAATGGTAAGATGCCAGTGAAGGAGGCCCTATGTATTGTGTCGAAAGTGTTCGAAGGGAACAAGAAGGATTTAAGGGAATTTATCGAAAATGTAGATGCAGCTTTTGAATTAGTAAAGCCAGAGGAACACGAAATGTTATTGAAGTTCGTTAAAGCAAAGATAACCGGTGAGGCCAGGTCGAGATTGCAGGTGCGTGAACGCACAGGTACGTGGCAAGAGGTGAAACGCGTTTTAGAAGAAAACTATGCCAGTAAGCGTACTATAGACTACTACGCATGTAGAATTTTCCAAGCCAGACAGGGACAAGGGGAACTAATAGCAATGTGGGCAAGCCGAATAGATGAAATGCAGAGAGATTTTCGAGAAGCAGTAAACAGAGTTACGGCCAGAGAAAACTTGAAAGGTGCGATAGAACTAGTTGATTCCTTAGGAAGAGCGTGCTTTATACAGGGGTTAAGTAATGACAGAATACAAACAATAGTGAGAAGCAGAGGCGATGAAATTACGTTGGCAGCAGCAGTGGAGTTGGCACTGCACAAGGAGAGTGCGATATTGTCCATGAAAGAGCGGGGACTAGCCCCGAGGGTAACGTACACTCGAAATAAAGAAGCTGTAAAAAACGTGAGAGAAAGTAAAGAGTTGAAATGTTTCAATTGTGGGCTGAGAGGTCACATAGCCAGCAAGTGTAGGAAAAGCAGGCCAGAGCATAGAGTACGGGCCATGACGGGTAGAGAGTTTACAAACTTTTGCTATGGGTGTGACAAGCCGGGACACACGGACATGGAATGCCGGGTGCAGTTAAGAAAAGTTCACCCGATAGATGTAAGGGAATTCAGAGGAAATCACAGAGAAACCGATGGAGGGTTACGAGAGTGGAGATGTCCACAGTGTAATTTACCAGGGAACTGCGGAGTTCCGTGCACAAGAGTAAAAGATGTTGCGTGTTTTAAGTGTAAGCCCTGGTTTTAAGTGTAAGCGGCAGGGCCACTACGCGAAAGATTGCCACGAAGGGCCCTGGCACGCCTGGAGAAAAGGCAGGGTGCCAGTATCGAGTAAAACAGGCAAGGTGGTACAGGGAAACTAAGAGACGGCAAGGCCGCGCAGTCGGGCCTTGTTGCGACAGGTAAACCCACAGTGAGGGTAATCGACTGTGCAACAGAAAACGACGTGGTCATATTGTACTGCGTAGAGTTAAAGAAGTATTTGAAGTTACTAATACACACAGGAGCACAATTGTGTTTGCTAAAGAGGACGAGTATTCCGGTAAAGAGTATACTTGGAATCAATGAAACAGAAAAGCTTCGGTTAAAGGGTGTAACGAGTGAAGCCGTTAGCACAATAGGCACGGTACAAATAAACTTAAGTATAGACGGATCTGAAAAGGTGAGACAGAAATTTCACGTGTACGGTAGAGGTCTAGACATTCCGTACGACGGATTGATAGGGAGAAATTTCTTAACACAGCATAGAATCAAGCTGGACTATGCAGGTAAAGTAATAAGACTAAAAGGGCGAGATATACCCTTAGTAGTAGAGGAAGAACCAAAGGGACAAGAGATAGAAGCAGATTCAGAAATAGGCGGGAAGAAAGAATATTGTTGTTGAAAGTGGACGGAAAGGTACCACGGGGAATCGAATGAGAAATGGTCATACCGAGGCAGGAGATTGCACAAGGGGTGCACGTACCTGAGTCCTTAGTAAAAGTGCGAAATGGGAGATGCACAGTAAGTGCATTGAACGTGTCAGAGGACAGAGTTCGACTACGAAATGTCAGGTTAATAACGGAAGAATTAGAAAGAATAGCGAAAGTACGCGAAGTAAAATGTAGCACTGATGCAGTAGGTAAGACGGAAAGTCGTGCTAGTGTGTTGCGAAGGCAACTCAGAATGGATCATTTGAACGTCGAAGAAAAGAGCGCTCTAGCCGAGGTCTGCACGGAGTACGGAGATGTATTTCATCTACCGGGGGACAAACTGTCCTATACTTCTGCAGTGAAACATAGAATACCGATTGCGCCGGAACACGCGGGGAAGGTAGTGAACGCTAGACCGTACAGGATCCCTGAAGCACAAAAGGCAGTGCTAAAAGAGCAAATAGAGCAGATGCTGAAGGATGACATAATTGTCGAAAGCAAGAGCGCACGGAACGCACCGTTACTGTTAGCTCCAAAGAAGTTAGATGCCAGTGGCAAACAGAAATGGAGAATCGTAGTGGACTACCGACAAGTAAATGACATCACGACAGGCGATGCATTTCCACTACCGAATATCTCCGATATCCTGGATCAATTAGGGCAAGCCAAGTACTTCTCGACGCTTGACCTCGCAAGCGGGTACCATCAAATATTGACAGACGAGAAGGACAGAGAGAAAACGACATTCAGCTCAAACTATCAACATTACGAATACAAAATAATGCCGATGGGACTCAAAGGAGCCCCAGGATGTTTCCAGAGACTGATGAACACATTATTGGCAGGTTTACAAGGTGTTAAATGTTTTGTCTATTTGGACAACATAGTATGTTATGGGAAAAACCTGCAGGAGCATAACGAAAAACTCCGGGAAATATTTGACAGGTTGCGAGAGCACAATTTGAAGTTGCAACCAGACAAGCGTGAATTCCTGAGGAAGGAGGTAATCTTCCTAGGTCATTGTATCACGGACAAGGGAATGTCACCGGATATGGCAAAGGTGGAGAAGGTGAAGTTCTTCCCACAGCCGAGAACAACAAAAGAACGGAAAGGGTTTCTAGGATTGATAGGGTACTATCGATGTTTCATTGCAAATTTCAGCAAAATTGCAAAACCTCTCCATGAGCTCTTAAAGAAAGGAGTAGAGTACCAATGGGGAGAACAACAGAAGAATGCGTTCGAGGAACTGAAAGAGAAATTAGTGAATCCTCTGTTACTTCAGTATCCTGACTTTACGAAACCGTTTATAATCACAACGGATGCGAGTAACGCAGCATTGGGCGCCGTGTTATCACAAGGGAAAAAGATTGGCGAAGACTTGCCGATTGCATATGCATCCAGAGCACTGAACAAAGCAGAACTGAACTATAGTACAACGGAAAAAGAGTTGTTGGCTATAGTGTACGCGGTAAAGCAGTTTAGACCATACGTGTATGGGCGAAAATTCACAGTGGTGACAGACCATAAGTCACTAACATGGATATTTAGTGTGAAGGATCCGAGTTCGAGGCTCCTAAAGTGGAGACTGAAGCTTGAAGAGTACGACTACGAGGTAGTATATAAGCCAGGAAGGCTAAACAGTAATGCGGACGCGTTAAGCCAGATAAGGCAGGAAGGAAAGGAAGAGATAAGTTCAAAGCGAAATATGGAGGCAGAAAGAACCTCAGTAGCACAAGCTAAGGCGGAACAGAGTTCCGTAAACGTGTGGCAAGCGCAAGTGTCAGGTGAGATAGATCGGGAAACAAATAGTAATGAGGAAATTAGCCCCGAAGAAAAGGAAAGTATATTAAAGGAGATGCACGATAATCCCTTGGGAGGGCACCAGGGAATGCATAGGACATTAGAGAGGATAAAAGCGTACAAGCAGTGGCGCGGAATGAAGCGGGACATTGAAAATTATATTAGGAAGTGTCCATCATCCCAAAAGAACAAAAATACACAAATGAAAACAAGGATGCCCTTAGAAATTACAGACACAGCTGAAACAGTATTTGCAAAATGTGCAATGGATGTAGTGGGTCCACTAGATGTATCTAGTACAGGAAAAAAGTACATGCTAACATTCCTGGACGATCTGAGTAAATTCACAGTAGCAGTCCCTATTGACAAGCAAGACGCTGAAACTGTAGCGGAAGCATTTGTAGAAAATATAGGACTAAGATATGGGATTCCATCAGTCTTGTTAACAGACCAAGGATCGAATTTTCTGAGTGACGTATTCAAAAGGGTATGTAAATTGTTGAAGGTAAAATGTATAAACACCACAGCGTACCACCCTGAGTCAAATGGTGCTCTAGAAAGGAGTCATAGAACAATTGTAGAATATCTCAGACACTTTGTAACAGGAGATCAAAGTTCATGGGACAAATGGATGCCGTATGCAATTTTTGTGTTCAACACTACACCACACAGCAGCACAGGTTACACACCATTCGAGTTAATTTACGGAAGGAAGGTTAACATACCAGGAGTACTACAGCAAGAAACACCGCAGGTAAGTTACGATTATGATTCGTATGTCAATAAGCTAAGAGCGAGAATGCAGGAAGCCCATAGAGTGGCTAGGGATTCTATTATAAGGAGTAAGGTAATCAGTAAAGGACAGTATGATCTGAAACAGAACCCAAAAGAATTTAATGTAGGGGACAAGGTGTTATTACACGACGAATCAGTGAGACGTGATAGATCTCGGAAACTAGATTCGCAACGGAGATGTCCATTTGAAGTGTTAAAAGTGGAAGGTCCTAACGTAGTTATAAGAGTTAAGAGAAATATGGAAACAAAAGTACATGCCAACAGGCTGAAACAGTTCTTTTAAATTCCAGGTATGGCACTCAAGTGGCAAGTGGTGCAACTCAGCATAGTGATAACAACATACAGCTTCGTTGCATCAGAATATGAAACGAACGATTTCAAAGTGACCTCAATACAGAGTTCATCAGGACTATATTACGATCACGTAGGACAAATAGAGATATACAGTACCACGTGGAGAATAGTCACATATGTTAACTTAGATGTAATAACGGAAAGATTTCAAAAAGCAGAGAGGTACGGTAAGGCAGCGGTACAGAGGTGCCATGACACATTGAAACAATTAAACGTAGGATTAATAGAATGTAGAGTACTAGATCAGCAAGTCACACATCATGTGGAAAAGATTACAGGTCTGCAGCAACTCGTACAGCAACTCACAAAACATGAAACCAAAAGAAAGAGAGGAGTATTCAACTTCGTCGGACAGGTAAGTAAGATACTGTTCGGAGCATTGGACGAAGCAGACGCAGCGTACTATAAAGAAAGAATAGATGCTATGGAGAGGAACTCTGAAGGATTGCTGAGGTTAACTAAGGAACAGGTGGCAGTGGTAAGGGCCACATTAGCTGGAGTAAACAGAACAGTATATACACTAGAATCAAATGAACACATTCTAAGGACAGGCATGCAGAGACTAGAAAGGTTCATGAAGGAATACGTGAAGGAAACAGATACGGGTTTCAAACGAGTAGCATCTTTTGCCACTGTAACGGAACAAGTATTACAATTAGCGGCAGTGTTTGGCCAAATCGAAGAAGAGTACGAGCAAATGATAAATGCCATTGTAAATGCTCAAAAGGGAATACTGCAGCCTCACATCATTAATCCAGTGCAAATTGTGAAGTATTTAAGTTTAATACGAGACGAATTAAAGGACGTGAAGTTTCCTGTTCCTCTCACGGAGTCATCAGGCTACCTCTTGTTAAGAATAATTGATTTAGATGTTTTCATTTCCGGTAGCATACTAGGGTACGTAATTAATACTCCTTTAATAGATAATAATAATTTCAATTTGTACAGAGTTCTCCCATTACCAAAGGAGATCCCAAATATGAAAGGAAGGTACATATACATACAGCCAGAGAAAGAATTTCTACTGATAGATGAATCCAAAAGGCAGTACGCGAAGCTTTCTGCGGATGATCTAAAATGTAAAGAACTGAGTAAGAACAGAAGACTGTGCAGACAGTCATTCCCATTGCTATCGACATTCAACCGTGAGGAATGCGAAGCCAAATTGTTACAACCGGTAAGAGAAATTCCGGAAGATTGTGTGTGAAAAATAGTCGCACTGAATCAGAGCCTTTGGACCCATCTAAACAGTAACGAATGGCTATAAGTAACTCCTAAGGAAGAAGGACTGACAGTATTATGTGGAAAGGAACCCCTGAAAGACTTATTAATGAAAGGGGTAGGAAAGATAAGTTTTTATAGTAAATGTAAAGGGTATGGAACGAGAGTGTTCATACAAACAGATAGAGTAATTCATAGTAACATAACAAAGAAAAATATAATATCTCAAATTAATTTAGAATTTGACTGTTGTGTTTTAAACGAAGAAAAGAAAAATGTCTCAATGCTAACGTTAGATTTACCACTGGAGCAGGTAGTAACACAATTAGACGACTTGAAAGTCGCTGGGAGAAGATTGGATGATGTCCAGCGAATGGCAGAAAGGCAGGAGGAAGAACTAAAATATTCCAGATACTTTACACATTACTCAATAACTACATACATAGCTATAGCAATAGTCATTGTTATTGTAATAACATGTTGTTGTAAAAATTGTAAATGCTGTAAAGAATGCTTCAAAAGTTTATGGAAGTACTTTGACGATAGTAACTGTTGTGGTTAAGTATGTATAAGAAACACTATAGTAAATCATTACCCAGAGACTAGCTTAAGTAGAAGACAAGCTAATAAAGAAACTGAAGATGTAGTAATATATGAAAGATGTGGGAAAAACCAAGAAGAGTCAGTTCTGTTCAGAAACAGGCGTTAAGTGAAATCAAAAGTTAAACTATATTAGAAGTGTCTTATGAAAAGGTGTAATCTATTTTAGTGTTTTGTCCATTTTGAAACTGTATGTACTTGCAATTACCAATATTGAATGAAAATGGTATTTTGTATCAACGCTTTTAAAAATGTACCTTGATTGTAATTGTATCAATGATTTGAAAAAAAAAGAAAGTGTATCTTGATAAATGTATGTATAAAATGATTGTGTCTCACAAAGAACTTAATGGAATTAAGTGTATATGAAAGAAAAAGAAAACATATGAAGTGTTGATGTAACAAAAGAAAATGTAAGCAAATAAAATGAAAGAATCTCAATTGACGCTACTCTGAGGAGTAACACCAATTTCCCTGGCGGGGGAGGTGTTGTAACCACAGGAACAAGCCAAGTCTAATTGCAGTACCTCAAGAATAGTACGTAGGAAGAAGTTAAAGTTGTAGCGCTGGACGCCAGGTGTGGCTGAAGGGTCAGCCGAGGCGGCACTCCAACTGCTGGGCAGCTGGGTGCTTGATAAGAAAGTAAACAGCCAGCAGATACAAACAAAGGTCTGTGCAGGGACTCATGATAAGCAATCAAGTAAGGAGTATAAATAGATGCATTCCTGGCTAGAGAGAGAGGTCTGGGAGTGGAGAGAGAAAGAAAGAGGGCCCTCGGTGGGGACAGCGCTACGTCACAAGGAGCCAATGAAGGGCTCAGGACGCAGTGTGTGACCATATAGGGAGAGGCGCCTCTATCCCTCCACTCAGCCTCTGAAGAACAATAGCAACAACAATGTTTTAACGATACCAAATAAGGACAAGTTGCCTTCGACGCTACGTCATGCAGAGCGCTGGCAGGGTCGAAGGGGAAACGCTGACAAAACCCGAGAGCACGCCGCTCTGAGGGTCTTGTCGGGTCTCGTCTGGTCAGGTCGAAGAGTTAGAGAGTGATAGCAGCAGCCGACTTGGGCTGGGGAACGGGCTGTAGGCAGGCAGCGGGAGATAGTCGCTGGAGAGCGTTAAGGCGTAGCCGCGGGACTCTAACGTAGGGTGTTAGGAAACATTGCAGAACTTCTAGTAGGCAGTCGGAACGGTGGAGTCGGCCACTGTCTCTGTGTTAGACTTGGCCTTCCTGTGAATGCAATCACCGCGCAGTTAGGGTGAGCTGTATTCATTCAGAATAAACTGCAATTTGTTAAAGTTATCAAGACTTTGATTCTACCCGCTTCCTAGCCTTGTCCTTCACACCAGGGATTTCCACATCTTAGCCAGATAAAAAAGCCTCCCTCTCACTGAGGTCAACCGGCTAAATCCCTTTTACGAACCGTGTCGCTCAATCCCTTGCAATACCCACGCTTGGGACGCGACAATCCTATTATGTTGCAAAAACGCACGCTGATTGGGACAGATATGTACCGTATATTTCTTCTGCATACAACACCCGAATACATGAATCCACGGGGTATACCCCTTACGAAGCTGTGTTTGGACGGCTGACGAATTTGCCGTTCGAAATAGACAAACTACCTCAAGGTGTAGAAATAAAAGAAGTAAAAGGTTTAGCCCGCCGGCTAAAAACGATCTAGTATAAGGTAAAGTGGAATAATATCAAAGCTACTAATAAACAGTTGCACAGGCAGAACAAAAATGCTGCTTTACCTACTTATCAAACATGTGATTTAGTGTTACTAAAACCCGGCAATCAAAAAGTGACGAACTAAAAAGTTCTCTCCCTGCTTTGAAGGCCCGTATCGGATTGTACGGTTGACCTCACCAGTCAATACAGAACTGCAATTAACCGATCGTACGGTGATAGTGCACTTTGACCTCCTGCAACCTTACCACGGTAGGGCTGTGTCACCACAACAGGTCGCAGCCCCCCATCCGCCTGTGTCACCTCCACCTCAAGTGGAACAAAGTCGAAAGAAAAAACGGAGGAGATTACCTCCACAGGGTTGTAGATACCCTTTGCGGAATCGACACCCTTATGGGTTGAGGTCGCGTGATTAATCACGCCTAATTAGAGTTTTATGTTATGTTTTATTGTGCTTAGGTTAAGTCAATTTCTCCAGGGACTTGGAAGTAAGACGTGCCTGGCCACCACGGAGTTCCCAGCCATTCTCAATTGTCAATTCCCAGTCCTGTCATGCGTTTTTGCTCATTTTCATATGTATGATTATGTTTTATGTTTTGCAAGCAATGCCACGCATTAGACGTCATGCAACTGACTTGCTTCAAATGCAACCATTACACTTGGTGTTGGCAGTACCGCGGCTGCTAACTCCGAATAATATTCTTCGATGTCCTCTATTGCCATCTTTTTGGCAAACCAGTACATGTGGAGTATTTTTACTCCGAGCTTTTCTTAATACTTGTTACGTTGACGTCTAGTGTATTGTACTATATGTCGTAGTTCTGTATTTGCTGCAGCTAACCGTAAGTAATCGGAACAGAAAAAGCCAGGACTTGAAATGCATACGCCTCATACGCTTTGTTTACGGGACCAGCTGTTGGCGGGGCAACACATCAGCTGTCGCCTCCCCTCCTCTCTTCAGCGCTGTCCCATCTCCTCGCCAAGAACTGGCCGGCGGCCATCATTTTTTCTCAGCCAGTAACAGCTCACCACGTGCGCTGCCGCCTCCAGCGTCTCAACACGCGGCGCGTCCGAGTAGTTACAAAAACAAACCGCAAATTACTGACCTATCCTCCGTGTATGACAGACTACAATGCACGTACCAACATTTTATATAACTAACAGCTTTTTTAAAAGACTCTTATTCTAGATAATTAGCAATTTCTAATTCATCGTTATTTCTTGTACACGCTAAGCGCGTGATATTTGCCGCTGCTGTAGCGGCCTGTCTCTCGCGGCTGCACGCCGTCTCACATGACCGCTGACGTGCCGGTGCCTACTCAGCACCTACGCGTGTGCTGCGCGCTCCCTAACAGCTCCAAGCTGGTTTCTTTCATGCAGCTGGAAGACACGGCAAACAAAATTCATTCAAACATCCCAATAAATCTTAACATAAATATTAAGTAGATGTGATTCATTGTTTAAATTCTTTTCCTTGTTTTGTTTCACATTAGCTGGATAAATCACACGAAGTTCTTAACGAGTTACATTATTCTGCATACCTTAGTCTGCCAATCCTATAAGTGAAGTTTCACTACTGCTTTGATTCATTGTATAAGCTACGAACTACAGCCCTAACCCTCTTACACATCGAACTATGAGGACATTTAATGTTATCTTCCTTGGACAAGGCCAGATATGGGCAAACCAATGCAATGCCACGGGTTTTTCATGCTACTGACGAGGCACAAACGACCAATCGTCCGGGCTGCCGTATATCGGTGGGCGATTGTTCCTCGGTTGCTACACAGTTATTTTTGCCCTCCCCATTTATTTTACTCTACCGCCGTGGTAATTGTTCTATCCTGTTTTCCTTCTTCTGTCGATGAGGAGGCCCCTACAACATGTTAGGTACCCTCTTCTGACAGAACCGGTCTTTTAATCTTACCACCCATTTACACCGAGATATTGCTCTCCCTTGTTGCAGTCTTGCCCCAAAATATCGGCCGATGATCCATTGTGGGATACGTACTTTGCCTTTAATTAGCCGGTGATGTAAGCGCTACGGGAACTGTGCCTAGTTGTCCTTTCAGTTCAATTTGTTATCGTCAGTTTTAAAACAAACACACACACAGCCTAGCAGCCAGCCCCAGGTGGCCAGTGTTACATGTTAACGTTGAGCGTTCCGACTACTTACAGTGTTATTATTATACATCACTGTGATTTTATTTTCCTGTCAATATATGTCATTGTGTTTAATTATGTCATTATGCTAGCTCTAGTGATTTATAGTTCATGATTTTCATTTTATGCAGTGTTATGTACTGCGCACACAAAAAGTGACGCTATTTATGCATGTATGCTATTCTAGCTTCAGAGCTATTTTTATTGCTTGAACAGTCGGGATTTTCCTAGTACAGCAGGTCGCTAATAACGCCGCTGATACTTTTATTCCATGTATCGCAGGAAACCCATGTGCCTACACTAATTATTATTAAGTCAGACGGACGCCCTTAGGCCCGCTGAACCACGGTATCACAGATAGCTCCAATGCACTGCCTACCCCTCAATTATTAGACAGGTTGCCTTAGCACTGTCCGCAGGTTGCTCCATTGCCCTGCAAATTATATAATTATCAATCCAAGTCTGCAGATTGCACTAATGCACTGCTGAAGTTATTAGTCGAGTCACTCGTAGGTAGCTCATTCGCACTACACGTCACCGAATCCTAGGCTCCTCGGTTGACCACAAAACAATTCATACATCAATTACCGTGAGACAATTTGCGCTCACGCTACGCCTTTGGCACTCAACCACAAATGAACTGAGCCCCAGATGCTCTTTTATTACATTTTATACAATACCACTTTCTTCTTCATGGCAATTCCATTGCAAAATCATCGGATTCTGCCAAAGATTCAGATACCGTTCCCCAAATGGCAGCCTTTTCCGTTGCTGAACGGATTCGTTGCTTTTCACCATCTGACAGTGCAAACTGCACTTTTAAGAACAATGTTGTTTTATATACACACACACTGTCTGATTCTACTGATGTAGTCCCTTATGCACTTTGTCAACCGACTAAAAAACAACATCCCCTGATGGATTTCGTATCCGATTCGGAAGTTCATGTTCGGGAAATATTCCCTTTATTTTATTTCTTGTCAATTATTATTACTTCAATTCATGTTTTATTGCTATCAATTTATAGTTATGATTAATGTTAGTACACTTTATGGTTATACGTTATTTGTGTGTCATATTCGGTATTCCCTTTTAATTTTCATTGTTTCTCGACTGGAAGTATCTCTGATAGCACCTATTGGCCTTCAATTCGTATCCGCCATCAACTACCATTAGTCACACATTTACACAACACTTCATACGCCCAATAACAACTTACAACACACTCACACTGTTCATATCCACACTACCTTGGTGTAACTTGTTGATGTTACCAGACCTCTATTGTCATATACTAAGTACATGAACAAGGCTCTTATCGTTTATGCCCTCCGCTCTTCGGAAGGGGAAAGGGAAGTACGTACGTATGTACGTAATGTTCAGTAGCAGTTTGTTTTAGTCAACGACGTAACCAATTTACCTGTTGAACACTTCAGTTGTTCTGTTAAAATGGAATCAAACATCTTTGTGACATCAGCTATTCGTTTATTATTGCTTTGCAATAAACTGTTACTTTTAAGTTGCACTTACAATGTCTTAGTCTCGGACGCAGAGCCACTAGCGCTCTCCGACTGTTATCTGAGCTCAGCACTCTGCCGGCTCAGCGCTGATAGAGCTGCGCTGCGCCGCCTCCACTGCTTCACGCCCAGCCTCTGTATTCACGAGCAACAGACTCGCTCTCGCTAACATTCATTTCCGACTTCAGTACAGTTAATCTCTCTATTGACCACTTCTGTAAGTAAAGATCCTATGATTATTGAGTTAACTTGAGTTGTCCTACCCTCATTCGGGTTTTCTACAGCTGAAAAACCACTCAATATTAGTTCTGAAATTTATGAAGTACTTCACCCTTCTCGCTGTGTTGAGCCTTAGTGGGGTGGGTGCCCCTGCATAGTGGCCAATGTGTGGGAGGTGCCTAGGCTGTGCAGGTTTACACCATGCTCACAGGATTCCTTCTCATTTTATTCCCTTAAAAAAACTTTCTTCGTACAAAATCTCAAATTAATTAACGACACTTGGCCTTCGTCCCATAGCAGGTTGAAAAATTTTTCCAGCGAGTTACGCTTAGTCTGCGCTGCGTAGTACTGCCTCCGCGTTCAGTGTCTTTTTTGCTGACGTGTGATTGATCAGCGGATACTCAGTGTTGAATTACACCATTGTCTTGCCGCCTTGCTACCCCCACCCCACGGCTGCCAAATTGTTGGTTGCCTGCCATGATTCTACTTCGTGGCCTTCTTCATCAGTAAGCGTGACTGAACTGGTCCATCATCGCTACTTGCCAGGTAATTATTGCTACAACGTTGTACCCCCTCTGTCATCTCTGAATTACTCATCAAGTAAGCCAGGAAATTTTTACTTGTAGGGTCACTAATACTTTCTCTCGCAGTCGACCGTTATCAACATTGGAAGCTGAAAGCAACCTCCGTTCAAATGGCTGTCAATTTATCATCCGCAATGGGAAGCATGTTAATCTCAACGGTTGTCGTCGTCGCCGTTAAGGCGCCTCCATTTCACGTCTACCCTTCCACATCTGGAGTGCTTTTTGGACATCGTCATAATCTGGTGCATACTCCACATTATGCTATTGTGTCAGCTGATGTCAACTTAACATTATTAGAAGAGGAAGACCATGCTTTATATGATACAGCTCAGCAATTGTCAAAATATGAAATCTTCTTGATGCAGACGAAGGAACACGAGTTTCTCCGATCTTTGTGGGAAGTGACTAGAATTATTTCAACCCTTCGAAGTCAATTGAACAGTATTAGGGATGCAGTACCACGGCCTCGTTTCAAACGAGCCTGGTTGCCCGTTGGAGGTACATTATTAAAATCTGTCTTTGGGACTCCTGATGAAACAGACGCAAAACGCTGGGATTTGGACACACAGCAAGTGCTTTCGGAAACACAAGTTAATCACGAAGTGTTGGTACATCAACAGGTGCGCCTGACACATCTTGAGAATAACCTATTAGCCACAACTAGACAAATACAAGTTGTAGCCGACAAATTAACACGACACTGTGGTGCACTTGAACAATTCTTTAATCAAGAGTGGACTCATCTTCGCTCGGGATTACGTAATCTGACTATCACATTGAACATTGTGAAGACCACGCAGATTCTTTTATTTAATATACACACAGCACAGTTACATGTGCACATGTTACACTCGGCCATTCAACTCGGACTGCAAGGAAATCTCGGTCCACATCTGTTACCCCCAGAGCCCTTCTTGCACATCCTACACAATGTGTCGTCGCAAATTTTGGCCCCTAAACAAATGCTTTATGCCGTGCGGGAAAGCAACCTCCCCTTTTACTATGCTGCGTTGGAGGTCCGACTTACCCGTAATTCGGACGGTATTCGGATGCGAATGAGGTTTCCAATCACGTGCGCAAATTGCGAATACGAGTGCTATCAAATATACACTTTTCCAGTCTCTTGGGCTACCCTTCACCACCATGTTGTTTGGCAGACTTAAAAAAGGAGCGAAAGATGAGTGTAAAAATTACAGGGGAATAACAGTGACCAATACCTTCAGTAGATTATATGGAAGAATTATTAAATATTTGTTAGAACAAGAATACAAAGAAAAGGAGGCTGAAGAACAAGCAGGTTTTAGAGCTGGAAGATCAACAATTGATCATATATTTTGCCTACAACAAATTATTGAAAAAAAAAAAATGGTTCGGGCACAACCTATACATTTAGTATTCATAGATAAAGAAAAAGCCTATGATAGTGTGCCTTTATCCAGTTTATGGAAAGCTTTAATATCAATAGGAATAAATCCAAGAATAATTAAAGCAATTCAAAATTTATATAAAAATTCTATTTCAAAAATAAAAATTGGTAAATATCTATCACATGGATTCCAAGTCACAAAAGGAATACGTCAAGGATGTAGCATCTCACCTACATTGTATAAAATATATACAGAAGTAACTTTACAGACTTGGAAGAAAAAATGTCACGCTATGGGAATACCAATAAATGATAGAACAATATACTCGTTACAATTTGCAGATGACCAACTGATTATAGCCCAAGACTACGAGGACATAGAGTATATGACCAGAAAATTGATTCAAGAATATAAAAAATCAGGTCTAAATGTAAACATGAATAAAACAAAGTACATGGTAATTGGTGGAGTGAATGGAGACTTAATATTAGAAGAAGGGATGGGAACAATAACAGCTACTGAGGAATATAAATATTTAGGTGTGAAAATTACAAATGATGGGAAACAGGACAAAGAAATTAGATCAAGAATAAATTCTGGGAAGACGACAATCTCTTTATTGAATGGAATTCTCTGGGACAAACACATAACAACTGATAACAAAATAAGGATTTTTAAAACAATAGTTAGGAGCATCATTACACATGGTTCAGAAGTGTGGACAACAAAATGGCAACTGAAATCGAAATTATTAGCCACAGAAATGGATTTCTGGAGACGTTCAGCAAGAATATCAAGACGAGAAAGAATAAGAAATGAAGTAATCAGAGACAAGATGAAACGTAAAAATTCAATTTTTGATTTCATCGAGCAAAAACAACTTAAATGGTATGGACACATCAGACGAATGGAACAGGAAAGGCTACCAAAATGCATAATCGACTGGGTACCAATTGGAAGAAGAAAAAGGGGACGACCACCTGATACATGGATACAGGGAGTTCAGTCAGCAATGAGGAAGAAAAACATTCCTGAAGATTTATGGACAAATAGAGAAGAGTGGAGATCAATAATTAGTGACTTACTGTAATCTAGAATAGGTGCTGGAAAAATGTACTCACATTGTAAATCCAGAATAATATAATATAAGGATTTTTAATAGTTAGTCGGGATTGACAAACTCACGCCACTCTCACTCGCGCTGAACTATCCAGTTGCACCCACACAACACATTACTTATGCTCCACGCTAATTTTACACACTAACACTACTGAGTGTGAGATGTCACTGTTTTTAGCTGAAACTACTACACCTCCACGTCCTCGTGTTCTAGTCTCACTTCGTCAACCAATAATTCAGCCTGTTGGCAACAGTTTCCTGTTCGCTGTTCCACAGACTGTCACCGCCACCCCGGTGTGCCACCGCTCAATGTCAGAGACCGAATCGTACCGGCTAACACTGAATAATAGTGGCCTAGTGTATAATAGTTCAAGATGTAACGTATACGCTGCTTCTATGAGGATATCAGCTCAATTGCACTCCACCTTTCATGTCACCATTCCCACATTTACCTTATACCTTCCTGAACTCTCTTTTAAACTCCATCACCATGAGAAGCTAAAGAATTTACCGAATACCAATGATTCAGATCTACTCCGATCGATCAATCATCTCCTTACCCAGGAACACAACGAAGTTGCTCTTGACCGAGTGGCCCCACATATTGCTGATCGGCACCAAAACGAGCGATTAACCACAGTTGTATTACCCAGCGCTAGTTTGGTAATCTTCATTGTAATGATTCTGATTATAGTATCCTGGATACTCTGTAAAAGAGGGTTTTGCAAATGTTTCACTTCCTTTCGAGAAGTAGTACCACCCCCACAACCTGAAGGTGAATATCACACCTGAAACTACCTGCCAACCTTGGTGCATGCGATCAGGCATGACCCCCCCTTAGAATTAAGTTGTAGTCTAGGTGTCAGGTCAATGAACAAATTTTGTAATGCATTTGTATTTCTATGTAAAGTCTATGGAATCACAATTTAACTGTCGAGTCTTAACCCTCGTGTAAATCATTTTGTTTTCTCTTTAAATTTTTGTCATTCTGTAATGTTCTCATTCACCCTCTTGGGCAATTACCATTGTAATCCTAGATTTAAGAACTCAAAGTAATATTACGGGGAAAAACCTCCTTGTGACTGTTAGGCCTGGGAGCGTTCTCTCACCCCCACGAGGGTGGAGTGTTTCAGTGTGCTGTGCTCCGGTGCCCCTCACCATCGCCTGGGTACCCACCACCACTGATACCGCCGACACACACTCACAGCATGGCGCCGCCCCACTGCCGTCGCACCAACTTCACAAGTTTGTTATTCGAGAGCCTTCCTTCAGGCCACTTTGTAACTTTTGCACATATTGATATCACTACGTTAAGGATTTTAATTTCTGGGATCCTTCATAATGATCATATATTTTTTTAAATGGAATAATCAATTAGAATAAGCTCTTATATTTTCATCCAGAGAGCCTTCTTCGGAAGGGGAAAGGATGTGCAGGGAGGAGAGATCCCCCCCAAGAGGGATCATTGCCGACAAAATTTTATTAAATAAATTTTCCACGCATAATGTTCGGCCGTAGCTGGCTTGGGCATACTGTGGTGGTAGGTGCTGGCCGGAAGACCACGGTCGGCACATTCGCCACGTGCTCCTCGGTCAGACTCGAGTCCCACGGGTCGGTTGCGCTGGCGGGGGTACGCAACTAGCAAGGCGCGTTGGCGGAATCGATCCTCCGATCAGAGACTAATCGTGTGATCACGTGGGGACGCGGCTGGGAGCGGCTCGGAAACAGCTCCACGCTCTCTCAGCTTCAGACCTCGGCCCCGAGTAGTCGCTCCTCTAGCCTCTGCCTCTCTGATGAGCAGACAGCAACCCCTCTTGGGGCTGCTCGGCCCTACGTAGGTACCAATGTATCATCGTTACAGGAATAAACTGGGTCCCTTCCACTTCATTACTTTTCATTTTACAACGCCCTCCGCTCCTGACCTCTATCCTGACGAACAAGCGGCAGTGTTTGGCCAAATCGAAGAGGAATACGAGCAGATGATAAATGCCATTGTAAATGCTCAAAAGGGAATAATGCAGCTTCACATCATTAATCCAGTCCAAATTGTGAAATATTTAAGTTTAATACGGGACGAACTAGACGTAAAGTTTCCTGTTCCTCTTGCAGAGTCTTCAGGCTACCTCATATTAAGAATCAATCATTTAGATGTTTTCATCTCCGGTAGCATACAGGGTACGTAATTAACATTCCTTTAATAGACAAAAATAATAATTTTAATCTGTACAGAAGTTCTCCCATAACCAAAAGAGATCCCAGATATGAAGGGAAGATACGTACACATACAGCCAGAGAAAGAATTTCTACTGATAGATGAATCCAAAAGGCAGTACGCAAAACTTTCTGCAGGTGACCTAAAATGTAAGGAACTCTGTAAGAAAAGGCGACTGTGCAGACAGTCATTCACACTGCTATTGACATTCGACCGTGAGGAGTGTGAAGCCAAATTGTTGCAACCGGTAAGAGAAATTTCGGAAGATTGTTTGCGAAAAATAGTTGCACCGAATCAGAGCCTTTGGACCCATCCAAACAGTAACGAATGTCTATATGTAGCTCCTAAGGAAGAAGGCGTAACAGTATTATGTGGAAAGGAACCCCCAAAGGACTTATTAATGAAAGGAGTAGGAAAAACAAGTTTTTATAGTAAATGTAAGGGGTATGGAACGAGAATGTCCATACAAACAGTTAGAGTAATTCATAGCAACATAATGAAGAAAGATATAATACCGCAGAGTAGTTTAGAATTTGATTGTTGTGTTGTAAATGAAGAAAAGAAAAATGTCTCAATGCTAACATTAGAATTACCATTGGATCAGGTAATAACACAATTAGACGATTTAAAAGTCACCAGGAAAAGACTGGATGATGTCCAGGGAAAAGACTGGATGATGTCCAGCGAATGGCAGAAAGGCAGGAGGAAGAACTCAAAATATTCCAGATATTTTACACATTACTCAGTAACTACATATGTAGCTATAGCGATTGTCATTTTTATTATAATAACATGTTTCCGTACAAACTGTAGATGTTGTAAACAATGCTTCAAAAGCCTACGGAAATACTTTGACAATAGTGACTGTTGTGGTAAACACCACTGTAAATCAGTATCCAGGCACAAGATTAAGAAGAAGACAAACTAATAAAGAAATTTAAGATGTGGTAATATATGAAAGATGTGGAAAAAGCCAAGAAGAGGCAGTTCTGTTCAGAAACAGGCGTTAAGTAAAAGTAAAAGATAAAATATATGTATACTAAAGGTATTACAAGTGTCACCTGGAAGATGATGTTTTCAAGCATTAATCTTGTTAAATGGCAAAATTATTTGAGTGTTTTTCTGTAATTAAAATTTTTTCTGAAGCTCTCATAATGGTGTATTGTTCATTTGAAAACAGTTTATCCTTCATGCCTCACCCTGTACTATCAATTTTAAGTACATACAGTGGCGGTCGAAATAATAGAGCCACCTCTATTGACGAGATTAAGAACTAGGATATCTATTAGTTCGCGAAATCGCCACGAGTGCCGTGTTGTCAGTCCCTTGTAGACAACATCAGGGAAGACGTTGCTGCTATCTTTAGTCGTCCGAAAGGAAGCGTTTGAGCTAGACGTGTGAAAAGAGGCATAAAGGTAAGAATCTTATGGGTCAAAATAATAGAGCCGCTTTACACATGTGCCTTTAAATTGATTTTTATGCAGTTGTTTTGTATGTAAATTGACGTGTGGTTTTGTTTACATTCGTCTAGATGGGCAGAGCAAAGCATACCAGTGAAGATGAGCGTATAGTAATGTTCCGGATGTTCAAAAGTGGGATGTCCATGAATAAAATAGCCAATGTCTTGCACGTTTCGCGAAAACGAGTCCAGAACGCCATGAGACGGTCAAAACAAACAAAGCCGCAGGTGGAGAACAGGGGGCGACCTCGTGTAACTACTCCTCGCGTAGACAGACTCATCACTAGGGAAGTGAAGAAAGACCCATTTTTGTCAACACCACGACTGAAAGCCATTTTGTTTAGCGACGAACATGATGTTCAACCATCAACCTCAACGATTCAAAGACGACTGAGATCTGCAAAATTGAATGGGCGCATTGCAAGAAAGAAGCCACATGTTTCACAAGCTAATGTTCGGAAAAGGTTAGCCTTTGCCCGGAGAAATGGACAAAAACCTAATACTTGGTGGAGGAACATCCTTTGGTCCGATGAATCCAAGTTTAATAGGGTTGCCTCAGACGGAAAAGTCTATGTGCGCCGCCCACCAAACCAGGAATTTAATCCCAAGTACACTTTAAAAACTGTGAAATACGGTGGCGGAAGTGTTATGGTATGGGGATGTTTTTCGTGGTACGGCATTGGTCCAATACACCGTATCAACGGCATAATGAACGCAGAAATGTACAAAGACATCTTGGCAAATGTGATGCTGCCTTATGCTGAAGAGGAAATGCCGCTGAAATGGAAATTTCAGCACGATAACGATCCAAAGCATACTGCAAGGATCATAAGGCAGTTTGTTCAAGAGCACAATATCGAAGTATTAGAGTGGCCACCTCAGTCCCCTGACGCATCACCCATTGAGAACTTATGGGAGATCTTAGACAAGAGAATTGACCGCTCAAAAGCTACATCGTCAGAAAAACTGTGGGAAGAAATCCAGAGAGCCTGGTATGCGATCAGTAGTGACGAATGCAGGCGTTTAGTAGACTCTATGGGTAAGAGGTGCAGGGCAATCCTCAAAAATAAGGGTTACCCCACGAAGTACTAATGCAGTCCTATGCAAAAAAGACTGTTCCTGTACGTTTCATAAGACTGAGATCAAGTACAATATATTTGTTTCAATTGGCTCTATTTTTTTGACCCTGTGGTCTGGTATTCTTTTGAATATTATCGATTATTACTGATTATTTTGTGTTGTGTTATCGATATAACTGACTATAGTACAATGTGACTCGGTTGTAATGGTTTCCATCATAGTTCAAACATGTCAAGTAATAAATGTGCACTTTATTCCAAACCTTTGCCAGGTGGCTCTATTATTTTGACCGCCACTGTAAATTGACTGTCGTCTTATAAAAGATGAGAAGCAGACAATAGCAGAAATGCCTGTAACATTACCTTTAGCGCATGTAGTTTGCTACTTGGACGACATATAAGCTGCCGATATAGTACTGAGGAACTACAAGGAGAAACAGAGTATCGTCAAAGACGAACATCAAAGGACGGTTGACGAGCGAGTATTCCACACGGGGACACTTAGGATCCACTATTTTCTGTATACTAATAATTTTGTGCCGCTCATGTGTTTACTTTTAGTTTTTAGGTCAAAAAGACTGGTGATTACCATTCCAGTTGACGCATTAAAAACTAAAATAAATCAAGTTGAAGAACGTGTTGTTAACAAAAATTTGTACAGTCATGGACCAGTATGGTCGAACCTGTTAGTGACAAGTTTTCCTTGTGATAATTTGCATCCAGTTGATTTTTTGCACCATTGCAAGGACTATTTTGTGCCAGGAATATCTGATAATTTAAAAATTAAATTTGTCAAAAAATTTCTTGAACGGGAGGCCCTATCCTGGGCTAACCGAAATTTCGATCAGTGGGAAACCTTTGCAAATTTTGAGAAAAGCTTCTTAAACAAGTTTTGGTCAGAATCTGAACAGAGGAGGATTAAATCTGGATTTTTGAATGGACCTATTTTCAGAGGGAGAGTCGGCACCATGAAAGCATTTTGTAAAGATCAATTGAGAAAATTAATACATTTAGATAAACCTTTTGGTGAAATAACACAAATAGATGTGCTGAAAAGAAGGCTACTTGAAAAATTGCGATTCTTTGGAAATTTTTTAAAAATATGTGGATAAATTGGATAGGGCATTAGAAAGAGGGAATATGCAAAATTTTAACAATGGTGAACACCAACGGGGGGAGGTGGGATGGTGGTATTCAAACAGGTACGGAGAGAGGAGAGAATACAGAGACAATAGATATGAACAACACGGGGGAAACAATAGGGATCATGATGGTAATGACAGAGACAGGGATAGAAATTTTGGAAATAGAAACAGGTGGGAACAAAATTGGAGATCAAACAACAGAGAAATCAGGCAGGAAAACTCCGGACCGCCTCAATGAAGGTCCGCAGTTTTGGGGCGAGAAAATATAATCACAATAGGGTCTACAATAACAACTGGGAATTTACAGACAGAGGAAGAAGGAGAAATGTAACTTACTATTATAATAAAACCAGTGAAAAACAAAACAAATACACACCACAAATAACAGACACTCATGTTCAACACCAAATTAATACTTTAAATTCTGAGCAGAAATTTTGGGATACAATAAGAGAAAATAATCATGTTGAAAGCAATAAGGTAACTACTTCTGAGAACAAGCCAGATGAGGATATTGCAATTGTGCCAGAATTTTATAATTGGGTAGAGAATGATAATCTATGTAATTCTGAAGTATCTGACAAGCATTACAGCTCTTATTTGAATAAGTTATTTAATGAAAATGAAAAGTTATATAAAGAGAGAGAAATGGAACCTAATGTGACTGGATAGGATGCATGATGAGGAAAGTTTTGATCTTGATGAAAATATGGAAGCTAATGATGTCGTTGAGAGCTGTACGGAGGTAAGTAATGGTGAGATTAATGCTGTGGGTGAGTATCAGGTATTCGTCGAGATTATTTCAAGTGAAGTAGTGAAGCTATGTGATAATTAAGTTGATAATTGTGATCATTATGATGAGGTAAGTGTGGTTAGTAATGAGGAAGTGGACACTCATTCATCTGAAGAACAGATAAAGTTAAGTCAGTGTAACCAATCTAATGTAGCAGAGGACTGTAATGTTGTGCCAGCTAATAGTATGAAGTATTTAAACCCACATACATGTTCTGAAGGAAAAGGTGAAATTTTTAAAAAAAATATTAGGGGACAGTTGCAATTACAAAATAGATAGGGAAGAGTTGTGAAACTATTTAGCTAGCATTTGTAGACGGTTATATCCTCACTGGTGGCAAAGTGTAAAATGTAATGAATATCTGTTGTATGCTCAACCTATTGTATCCATAGGTGATGTAATTGAAAGTGTCAATGTGTGTGTGCGCGTGTGTGAAACTATTAAAAACTGATCAGGAAAATAATGAGGGCAATTTTAGAGAAATTGAAAATGACATGTTAAATGAACCATTAAAAGAAAAAGTAGAAGAATGTGAATTAGAGTGTCCATACATTAAAGCTAAAGTGAACAACTGGGAGGGTAAATGTCTCATTGATACAGGGAGTCCTATTTCAGCCATTTCAGAAAAATTCAAAAATAAAATTAAAGACAGTGTTGATTTTGTTGACGCCCCTGTGACGGGAGTAAAGATAAAGAGTAGCTGCAAGCAAACACAGCAAAGTCATCAAAAGTCAAGTATTTTTATCATTTGAAATAGAAGATGTAAAATGTGAGCAGGGTTGTCTTGTTACTCCAAGTTTAGATGAGAACATATTGTTTGGCATGGACTGGGTGTTAAAGGTAAGTGCTGCATTTAGCTGGAGTGAGATGAAGTTAATTATGTGTGAACCCAAAAGCAATATTACTGTGTGTACACAGCTGTTTATTATACACTGTGGAGAAGGTTGCAATCATGTCAGGAAAATCATAGACTATGAAGAGAATTTGTACTGTTATGATGACAAATTTGAGCTAAATGTTTCTGGTCAAAATGATGAAAACCTAGTTAAAAGTATCTCCCCACCCCCCATGAACCACGGACCTTGCCTTTGATGGGGAGGCTTGCGTGCCTCAACGATTCAGATAGCCATACCGTAGGTGCAACCACAACGGAGGGGTATCTGTTGAGAGGCCAGACAAACGTGTGGTTCCTGAAGAGGGGCAGCAGCCTTTTCAGTAGTTGCAGGGGCAACAGTCTGGATGATTGACTGATCTGCCCCTGTAACGGCTGAAAGCAAGGGGAAACTAGAGCCGTAATTTTTCCCGAGGGCATGCAGCTTTACTGTATGGTTAAATGATGATGGCGTCCTCTTGGGTAAAATATTCCAGAGGTAAAATAGTCCCCCATTCGGATCTCCGGGCGGAGACTACTCGAGAGGAGATCGTTATCAGGAGAAAGAAAACTGGCGTTCTATGGGTTGGAGGGTGGAATGTCAGATCCCTTAATCGGGCAGGTAGGTTAGAAAATTTAAAAAAGAAAAGCAAGGTCGCACGTCTGTCGCCACTGTAGGCCTCGTCGAGCGTGTGGATGAGGCGGTGAGATGCAAACGGAGGTTTACAATTAGCGAACTGTCAGACGAATTTCCAGACATTTCGAGGTCTGCTTTGTACACCATTGTGACTCGAGACCTAGGCTATCGGAAATTGTGTGCACGTCGGATCCCAAAGATGCCGAGTACCGACCACAAAACGCAAAGGGTGGCGTCAGCATTATCGTTCCTCACACGTTATGCCAATGAGGGAAACATTTTTTTTTAAGTCGATTGTTACTGGCGATGAAACGTGGGTCCTCTGTGACAAGCCTGAAACAGAGGAACAATCGAAGCAGTGGATGCACACAGCTTCCCCAAGCGAGCCAAAAAAGTTTAAACATTCACTGATGAAAAGAAAAACAGTGGCCACTGTGTTACGGACCGTAAAGGAGTGCTGCTGGTGGACTTTATGGAGCAAGCTACGACGATAACTGAGGAAGTTTATTGTGAAACTTTATGTAATCTCCGCAAAGCCATTCAAAACCAACGCAGAGGAATGCTTTCGTCTGGTGTTGTTTTGATCCGTAACAATGCCCGACCACAAAGTGCCAACATGACATAAGACCACCTCAAAAAGTTTAAATGGGAAGTTTTTCAATATCCACCGTACAGCCCAGATCTAGCACAGAGTGATTATCACCTGTTCCGAGAACTGAAGTCACGGTTAGGTGGGCAGAGCTTCGCTACTAACGAAGAACTTCAGGATGCCGTCAAGACTTACCTGTCCTCACTGGCGGCAACATTCTTCGAGGAAGGCATCGAAAAGCTTGTGTCACGGTATGACAAGTGCCTCAATTGTTTTGGAGATTATGTAGAAAAATAAGTTATAAACTCTACTGTAATTTTGGTAATAAAATTATTATTTTCTATACATTTTTCTTTTGTTTACAGCCAATAGGAGGTTGGGAAAAAAAAATGTTTAATGAAAATGGTATTTTGTATCAATGTTAAGTAAAACTGTACCTTGATAAATGTATGTTTGATAAACGTTATCATGTATAAGATCATTGTGTCCTACTGAAAACGTAATGGAATTAAGTGTACCGAATGTATAATGGAAGAAAATAACATGTCAAGTGTAGATGTAACAGAAAATGTAAGCAGGTAACCCAAATAAAATGAGATAGTCACAACTGATGCTACTCTGAGGAGTAATGCCAAAATCCCTAGCGGAGGAGGTGCTGTAACCGCAGGAACAAGTCAAGCCTAAATACAGTCTTTCTCAGGCAGTACGACGGAAATAGTCTGTAACACTAGGTGAGTTAAAATGTAAGCTAAATGCCGGGCATGACAGAGGGGTCATAAAGGAACACAGCTGGAGAGCCAAGGCGGAAGTCCAAAATGTCGGGCAGCTACGCGTGATAAGAAAAGAAACACTCCTTAATGAAACAAAATAAGCTCTATGTAGGGACTCGTGACAAGTAGGCAATTAAAAGTGTCGACCGAAAACTTCCGGTTAGAGAGAGAAGTCTGGGATCGGGGATAGGAAGAGAGAGGGCCCTCGGTGGGGACCGCACTACGTCACGAGGAGCCAACAAAGGGCCCAGGACGCAGTGCATGACCGTATTGGGAGAGGCGCCTCTACCCCTCCACCCAGCTTCTGAAGAATGATAACAACAATAATAATTAAATGTTACCAAACGAGGATAAGTCGCCTCGGGCGCTACCTCAGGCTGAGCGCTGGCGGGGTCGGCGGGGGCAGAGCTGACAAAACTCGGGAGAACGCCACTCGGGCAGCTCTCGACGTCAGGCTCCGGGTAGAGACAGTAGTCGGCGTGTTAGCGACAGCCGACTCGCACCGCGGAACGGGCCGTAGGCAGGCAGCCGGACATAGTCGCCGAAGAGCGTCAGGGTGTAGCTGCGCGACTCTGATGTGGGGGGCTAGGAAGTATTGCAGAGCTCCTAGTAGGCGGTCGGAACGGTGGAATCGGTCACCGTCTCTGTATTAGACTCGGCCTTCCCGCCAATGCAATCACCAGGCAGTTAGGGTGAGCTGTAATTCTTCGGAATAAATTGTAACCTGTTAAAGTTGGCAAGACTTTAATTCTACCCGCTTCCTAGCCTTGTACCTTCACACCAGGGATTTCCACATCTTAGCCAGATAAAAAAGCCTCCCTCTCAGTGAGGTCAACCGGCTAAATCCCTTCACGAACCGTGTCGCTCAATCCCTTGCAATACCCACGCTCGGGACGTCACAGTGTGTTGTTATATGATGAGAATGTAGATAGAGAAAGCTAGACAGTCAGTGGAGAGGACCCTACAACATGGTTGCTGTGGATGGACCTAATGTATTAATTAGAGTAAAGCAACAGAAATGAACAAGGGTACACGCAAACCGGTTGAAAGAGGTCTTCTAATTCCAGATAGCAAGAGAGTGAGACATATGAGGATTACTAATCATCGGCAGTGTGCTGACAACCTTAGCTGAATAGACAGACACTGTGGGACACACAGTTACAATAATTCCATTCATCTCCAGGGATTTATCATGACAAACAAGGACAGTTAGTTTATACAGTATTACTTGTCACATACTAAGTTATTTAATTTGAAAGAGCTGCACGATAAGTTTCGCAAAACTCACGAAGATGCCGAACCAAACTGTCACACTGCATAAGAATGTTACGTACAATGAACCTGACAACAGTAGAACTCGAACGTGCACAGCGAGCCGTAACGTGGCACGTAGAGTAGATCGGTAGAGCTAAAGAGCTGATAGGGCAGTTAGCTAAACGTGAGGCTGTCAGACATAAAAGAGGGATTTTGAACTTTATTGGGGGGGAAGCTAGTCAAGTTTGGTTTGGCACTCTCGATGAAGATGACGAGTCTTTTTCAAAGTGCAACTAGATGTTCTGGAGAAACGGCAATGGGAATTATTAAGGCTCTCAAAGGACCAAGTGACAATACTGAAGGCCTCCCTAATGAGTTTTAATCAGATGATCAGTGTGCTTACAAAAAATGGAAAGGATCTCCGACAGAATTCTGAAGTTAAGTAAACACGTGGAAGAGTATGAATAAGAAGTTACAAGTCATGTTACTTCTGGTTACAGTAACTGAGCAGTTAGTACTATTAATGACCCTGTTCAATGAATCAAAAACAGCATACAATTTGCTAATTATGGCTGTAGTGAATGCACAGAAAGGATTGGTGCAGCCTCACTTAATAAATCCGATACAAGTAGTACGGTACTTAATCACAGAGAGCCTGGATAACCAATTGCTGCATAATACTTTAAGTTGTTCTCTAAATGTACCACTAGTGGATAACAACCCACATAATACATAAAAGGTATGGCCATTACTAGCAGAAGCCTATGCAACTAAAATGATGTTTACATATATTGCTCCAAAAAACCAAATTTTTACTAATCGATGAAGCCAACAGGCAGTATACACATCTGTCTCTCGAAAAGTTGAAGTTTAAGAGTATTAGGGTTAATCAGATACATAAACAAAATATTGTGCTCCTGTCTACATATCACCATGAGACATCCGAAGCAAGAATGTTACTTCCTGTTAGATAAGCACCTACAGATTGCAATCTAAAGCACACTGTGTCGAATCAAAGTAACTGGATGCAGATACAGTACAGCACATGGTTATTCGTAACTCCCAAAGATGAGGATTAACAGTTCTATGTAATGAATTACTACCGACTGATGTCATAGTACACGGTACGGGCAAGTTGACTTTTCTGGGAGAATGCAAATGTTATGGAGCTCAGATCATGTTACAATCCGAACTTATGGTACTAGCTAATATACGTAATGTAGATATACAGTGAGAGGCAGAAAGGACAAACATTTTTAGAACAGCCAGAATTCAGGCTCAGGCGGTCAGAGTGGGGGGAGTGATGTGGTAACGCGATCGGTAGCTCCTGCCATTTTATTTAGCCGAGGTCACGGAGCTGTGGACTGAGCAACATCGTGTGTTTAGCTAACACTATTTTATGTTGGGTAGAATCATTTCAAACACGAGGAACAGTTCTGAGCAAAAAACCAACAGGAGCTCCTCGCTCAGTTCGGACACAAGGAAACGTGGAACGAGTTCGGCAAGCAATAGTCCGTAGTCCTGGTCAATCTGCTAGAAGACACTCGGCTGAGTTGCACCTCAGTAATCGCTCGGTAAGTGGTATTTTGCATACTAAACTAAAATTTCATCCCTACAAAATGGTCACTGTGCAGAGATTAAACCCAAGAGATTACGAACAGTGGCTAAACTTTGCCTGAGAAATTGAGGCCATATTTGAACAAAATGAGATCAGCAAAACTATTGTTATTGGGGCAGTGAAAACCCAAAACTACTGCATAAGAAACCATTACATAGTCCCAAACGGGAACACTGTAACCGTAACCTCTGAACGATTTAGAGATGATCACTGAATGCTTCCTACCTGAATTAAGAAGAAAAACTTATTCCTATACGGCGAGTGTGGTTTCAGCAGGATAGAGCTATAGCTCACACGGCAAGATTGACTATGGAAGCATTTAAGACTGTTTTTTGTGGTAGAGTAACTTCCCAGTTCGGGGACATTCATTGGCTGCCCTGTTTCTGACCTACCTATGTGTGACTTCTTTTTCTGGGGTTTACCTCAAATCACATGTGTACGTGCATAAACCACATACACTTGATGAACTGAAGGAAGCTGTTTGTGTATAAATCGTCCAAATAGACAGAGGCATGTTGCCGAGTGTTGAAGCCAGCTTCCGAGAGTGCCTCGAGAAGTGCATCGCTGAAAACGGCTGTCACCTGGAAGATGTTGTTTTCAAGCATTAATCTTGTTAAATGGCAAAATTATTTGAGTGTTTTTCTGTAATTAAAATTTTTTCTGAAGCTCTCATAATGATGTATTGTTCATTTGAAAACAGTTTATCATTTATGCCTCACCCTGTACTATCAATTTTAAGTACAGAAATTGACTGTCGTATTATAAAAGATGAGAAGCAGACAATAGCAGAAATGCCTGTAACATTACCTTTAGTGCATGTAGTTTGCTGGTCGGACGACATAAAAGATGCCGATACAGTACTGAGGAACTACAAGGAGAAACAGAGTATCGTCAAAGGACGAACATCAAAGGACGGTTGACGAGCGAGTATTCCACACGGGGACACTTAGGATCCACTATTTTCTGTATACTAATACGAGGGCGGTTCAGAAAGTAACCTCCGATTGGTCACAGTGCGGGTTGTGCGGGGAGTAGCGACGCCATCTGTGCGTTCACGCACTCAACAGGTCAGTCGGCATCAAGCCGTGGTCGAGTGAACGTCGTACCTGCGCTAGTTTAGTTTTTGTGGCAGTTTGAAATGTGTGCTGCAATAGAAAACCCCGCCAAATGTGAAGTGCGTGCTGTCATAAGGTTTTTTACAGCCAAAGGATATTCTGCAGCAGCTATTCATCGTGAGCTTTGTGCCGTGTACGGACCAAGAGTTATGAGTGAAGGAGTTGTCCGTGAATGGGTACGTTTATTTAAAAGTGGACGAGAAAACGTTCGTGATGAAGAGAGGAGTGGTAGACCATCATTGATGACTGACGAACTCGTTCAGACAGTTGATGCAAAAGTTCGTGAAAATCGACGTTTCTCAATGTCGGAGTTGTCTACTGGTTTTCCACAGATTTCTAAGACTCTCTTGTACGAGATAGTGACAGCAAGATTGGGTTACCGTAAGTTCTGTGCACGATGGGTGCCCAAAATTCTTACCGACCACCACAAAACTCAAAGAATGGCCTCTGCATTAGACTTTCTGTCACGTTATGAGGACGAAGGAGAACCATTGTTAAACAGAATCATGACCGGTGATGAAACCTGGATTAAGTACGTGTACCCTGAGACAAAAGAACAATCAAAGATGTGGGCACATTCAAATTCGCCTACCAAACCAAGAAAAGCCTCGCAAGATTTTTCTGCCAGAAAACTGATGGCAACGGTGTTTTGGGATGCCAAAGGGGTGTTGTCGGTTGAATTCATGGAACATGGTACGACCATTAATCAAGACGTGTACTGTGAAACAATAAAAAAGTTACGACGGGCTATACAGAACAAACGCCGTGGTATGCTGACTTCCGGTATCGTTTTTTTGCACGATAACGCCCGTCCTCACTCTGCTCGCAGAACAACGGCCCTTCTTGAGTCCTTCAAGTGGGACGTTATCAACCATCCACCTTACAGCCCAGACCTGGCGCCAAGTGATTATCACCTCTTCATGCATTTGAAGAAATGGCTCGGGTCACAGCGGTTTGATGACGACGAAGAGCTCAAAGATGCGGTCACAGGCTGGCTCCAGGCACAAGCGGGTGATTTTTATGCAGAAGGAATTTCAAAGCTTGTGAAGAGATACGATAAGTGCCTCAATCGCTATGGAGACTATGTAGAAAAATAGTGGAAAGATGTAGTTGTAAGATGTATATATTAAAATATTTTTATTTAACTTGGTGTATTTTTTTAAATCAACCGGAGGTTACTTTCTGAACGGCCCTCGTAATTATGTGTCGCTCATGTGTTTACTGTAAATGTTGTCGAACGCGTGGTATGAAAATAGTGAGTAGAGATTGTTGTGCTCGAATTTGTGTATAATGTTGTGAATGACTGTGCTCCAAGAACACTTGTGAGATATGCGAGGTGTGGCTAGAAAAAAACCGGACTAGTCCTGGTGAAACAATAAAATGAATGCAATAAGGCTGAAAGTCGCGTGGCCTGTCACGTGACTCTCGCTCCGCCTACTGCTCGAGTTTCATCTGCCTCCTGCACTCAGTCTGCCCGTGGCGTCTGTTTTAAGTAGTTGACGTTTTGTCTGTGCGTCGGAAAATGTTGAGTGTACAGAAAGAACAGCGTGTTAACATCAAATTTTGTTTCAAACTAGGAAAATCTGCAAGTGAAACGTTTGTAATGTTACAACAAGTGTACGGCGATGATTGTTTATCGCGAACACAAGTGTTTGAGTGGTTTAAACGATTTAAAGATGGCCGCGAAGACACCAGTGATGACCCTCACACTGGCAGACCATTGTCAGCAAAAACTGATGCAAACATTGAAAAAATCGGTAAACTTGTTCGACAAGATCGCCGTTTAACAATCAGAGCAGTGTCTGAGTTAACAGGAGTTGACAAGGAAAGTGTTAGGCAGATTCTTCATGAAAGTTTCAACATGAACAAAGTGTGTTCAAAAATGGTTCCAAAGTGTCTCACAATTGAACAGAAGGAACGCCGAAGAATGATTTGTTCTGACATCCTGGAAAACATTGAAAGTGATCCCACCTTCTTACAAAATGTTATTACTTGCGATGAATCGTGGTTTTTTACTTACGATCCCGAAACTAAACGCCAATCGATGCATTGGAAAACTCCTGGTTCTCCACGACAAAAAAAAGCACGAATGTCAAAATCGAAATTCAAGGCAATGATGATTGTTTTTTTTGACATCAAAGCGATTGTGCACATTGATTGGGTACCAGAGGGACAAACAGTGAATCAGCATTACTACATTAGCGTCCTGGCTACCCTACATGAGCGAGTACGGAGAAAACGGAACGATTTGTGGAGAAAAAGGTCATGGATCCTTCACCAAGATAATGCCCCAGCTCACAGTGCGTTGTCAGTGAAGACGTTTTTGGCAAAACACAACATTCCCATCTTAGATCATCCACCCTACTCACCTGATTTGGCCCCCTGTGACTTTTTTCTTTTCCCTAAAGTCAAGTCAGCTTTGAAAGGAACTAGATTTGAGACTGTTGAAGCAGTAAAAGAAAAAGCGACGGAAGTAATGTATGGACTTACCGAAAATGATCTGCAGCATTGCTATGAACAGTGGAAAATTCGTATGGAGCGGTGTAGAGACCGAGGAGGAGAGTACATTGAAGGAGATAACATGAAATTGTAAATAATTGTAAATAAATGTTTTTTCCAGCATCAGTCCGGTTTTTTTCTAGCCGCACCTCGTATATCAGTTCGCTAAATTGATGTAAATGAGGGAGAGGGAGTTAGAATCTTACAAATTAAGGTCAACAAAGTGTTTCCCTTTAGCGGGCCACAGATTGCGGAGGGCTACCAGTCCTCTGCCAAAGAGAACTAGCCCCACAGAATCCCTCTGCCAAATATCCAATTCCCCTCCCTGGATTGCAGGGTGCCGAGATCACACGGTAAGACTGCCGAGTCACAAAGAGCACAGGTCATCGGGGTTGTTCCGCGGTGGAAAGAGATACGTGTCAGTTCCGACGGCACAGCCACAGAACGAGCAAAGACAGACAAGCCTGTGACTGAAATGTTCACAACGAATGTTACACCACAAAATATAGCACGCAAGCTACAAAAAGAAAGTTGCCAACTTTGAAACTGCAGCAAACGAGCTTACTGAAAATTACAACAAGATTTCAAACCACACAGTTAAGATGTTACTAACATTTATTATTATTATCATTATCACTATTACTGCTTTAAAAAATGGTAACTATTAAGCCCATTATGTAATCTGTACGGTTTTTACACCATCAAATGAAAGCAGATGATGCCAGAAATTGTATGAACAGACTACTTTTCCCATTAAACAAATATACCAAAATGTTACAAACAATTTAGTTTATGTAAATAGTGCCGTAACTACGGAATCCTCCACAGATATACAAATGATCTTATCACCACGAGTTTCCTTCTTTAATATTCCAATAACTTTCGATGTATAATTATAGTCATGATTTATAAACTAGGTGAAGTTAGTGTGTTTTGAAATAATGCTTGAATGATTTTATTAAGAAGCCACAAACTGACTGCAAAGATTTTCTACATGTTTTATCATAGGTATTTATATGAAATTATTGTGAAAATTATGAATGATGGTCAGGATGAAAGAATCTGCACTGAATCAATGAGTGGTCATGTGAACGAATCTTTACGTAAGTGGTGCTGGCAGAACTCGTGGTCTTTAGTCTGTCATCTCACATCTGGGGTTTTGGTGAGGTATTTCTGCCTCAGTTTCATCTGGAGTCCGTGAAGACAGGTCGTTTGTGGTAAGGGCAGCGTATGTGCCGCGAACATTTCTTTTGTGTTTCAGGGCTTCAAATAATCTCGGGTGAATGTGGTAGCTCGTATATCTCAACATGCCGATTTGAACCTTTAGAGACAGTTTAGTTTGTGACGACTTCGCACACGAGTGACTAATTTCTATTGCATGTCTTTGCGTCAGCACAAAGCAATTAAAAATTTTGTGCTACTGGTAGATAACTGACCAGTTATTTAATGAGTTATTTGTGTTGGGAGCGGCAGAAATACCTGACGATTTTCATTTGTGCACAGTATGGCAGTCGCGTGGAGGGGATGGTGGGGAGTGCGGTTTTCTCAAGGTTACTCGAGACCGATTGTTATATCTGTGCATAAAGCCAAGCCTGAATTGCATGTGGGGAATTATTAAAGCATTGTTAATAACAAAAGGGGAAACTGTAAAGAAGCTACAGTAATGTATTTAGGCGTGGCGAGAGGAGCCACAGACCCGGAAGCAGCCCGGCGGGCCAACACCAGGCTGATGGGCAGCCGTGTTTGATAACGAGCTAAAAGCTATAAGCCACAAAGGCACAAGGGGGACTCCGTGTATTTTTCACAACGGGGCCCTCGATAAGGAATCAGATTAAAGTTAATAGGCAAACAGTACTTCCGGTCAGAGAGAGCGTGGGGCGAGAGGGAGCAAGAGAGACGGCCTTCTGGTGGGGACAGCACAACGTCACGAGAAGCCGATACAGGGTTTAGGACGCAGTGTGTGACCATTTTAAGAGAGGCGTCTCTACGCCTCCACCCAGCCTCTGAATAGTGCACAACGACAGCCAATAAGGAGGCAAGTAGCCCTCGACATTGCGTCATAGCAATAGCCAGCGGGACGGAAGGGGAAAATGATACAAAACTCAGCAGCAAGACGCTCAGAGAACAGTTCAGAAGCGGTTAGAAACAGTCTAGGAGTGAGGAAGAGGTAGGTAGTCTGGAGGAGTTTGATAGGCAGCAGCTGTGGGACTTTGTCTTAGTTGTGTGGATCTCATTCAAAGAGTAGACAGAACGGCACTTGTCTCACGCCATCTCTGTATCAGACTTGGCCGCACTGCCCGCAATGGGATACTTAAGAAGCTGATTGGCAGCAGCTGGGGAGCCAACCCACACCTGCTACAACTTCCGCATTTGCACTCCGTTATCAGCTGCCGAGTATGCCGATCCTGTGCGGAACGTACGTCTCGCAACACGGAAGAGCTCACTGCCCGAAGACGTTTCACCATTAAGAACAACTAGCTCCTGGCGTAAACCTACAATACCCTGTACAGAGATCCCTCAACTGCCTAAGAGTGGGCGTGTCCCGATGCAAGACCGACCCAAAGAAATGGGGAATCCTTCCGGCGAGCGCAGACACCTCTCGCGACTGCGGGGCTGAAGAAGTCCGAGCCGCCTACTCGTATGCCCCCTCTCGGACAACCCACGCACAATACGAGACGTTTACGAAGGAAATGACAGAGCTATCGCAGCTGCTATTTTTTGGAAATACTGACCGAACACAGAAATGAATGACCAATGTCTCACTGCTAGTACAAGGTAGCAGTCTAAACATTATTATGTTAAGTTGTCAGACAGAAGAGTGAGACTGTACGGCCACCCCCTACTGACGATGCTGAGCCACACCGAAGTTTATGGCCGTACACTGCACGCACTCTAGCGGAACTTACTACCGCTTCGTAATTGTTTGTATCAGAAGGAATACCCAATATGAGGAGTAGGAGCAGAACACTCCGAGTAGGGTCTTAACTTCTACTGTTATTATTCCCTTACAGTTGCCTTCTTAATTTCCTGAAGCTGTGAATTTTCTAAGCAGTGCCACTCCTCGCGCCGTGAAAAGACTACGACAGCTACGGAGGGTCGAGGGCTCTAAGAGAGCTCACATCTGCACCGACTTGCTCCGGAATGACGTAACTACCTTTGAAAGAACTCTCCTGTAATTTGCTGCTCTCATAACAATTACGACACTGGGCAAACAGGTAACTTATTGGTCAGTTCATCAAATCAATGTCTCCATTCAAATTCTTAAAACAGAACATAAGGGAACAGATCTGAATGTAATGACATTTTTCTTCAGCTTCATTAAACTGTTTCCGAGCACTGTCATCGGAGGCATCACCTCTCTTACTCTACCTTCCAAAACACCACCACACCTCGACGCCAAAGTATAAGAAACAACTTCACCACAGGTTAAGACACTCAATCGGTGGGGGCCTCGGTGAGGTTCCGTGCTCACGTGAACTCTATACGTCGATCGGGCCACTTTGTGCACAGTGAAAAATTTCCTACTAAACAACGTTTTTACACTGGCGTCTTTCATCTGAGTGTGAGGAGGAGGTGGAACAGCCTGGTACACCACAACAGTAACGGTCCTATCACACTTCCTTGGGGTACTCCGGAAATTGCTTCTACATCTGTCGATTTTACTCTGTTAACGGCAATTTGTCGAGTTCTACCTGCAAGCAAGGCATCGATCCAGTTGCAAACCCGGTCCGATACTCTGATCTTATTTTTTCACTAAACAGTAATACGGGATGATGTCAAATGCCTTCCTGAAGTCGAGGAACACTGCATCAACCTGAATGCCTTTACAGCGCTACGGATCTCACGGAGTAGCAGACCGTGGCGAGTTTCGCAGATCTAGTTTGCGAAATCCGTGTTAACTTTCTATACAGGATATTTTCATCCTGCAAAACGACAATTCTTCAGCATAAAACATCTTCCGTAATTTTACAACAGACTGACGTCAACCACACACGTATATAATTATGTCCATCTGTTCTACGGCCTTTCTAGAAAATGGGATTGACTTACACTTTTCTCCAACCATTAGGTACCTTTTGTTGCTTCAGCGAACTATGATAAACTGCTGCTAGAACGGAAGCACGTTACTTGTGTAACTTTTGTAAAATCTTACAGGTATCTGATGTTGTTCTGACGCCTTTACACTAGTAAGCAATTGTAGATGCTTTCTTTTTTGTGATCAGTAATCTCAATATCTACCACTTCTACGTACGTACTGACTGAGGGGCGACAGATCGCTACAGGAATTAGTTTGCAAAGGTATGCTAAAACTGGTGAGGCACCTAGGCACACTTCAATTGAGGTTGAGAGGGAAGGATGTCCGTGTTCATTAGATCCGTCATTGTCCAGAGGACATTTACTAGAGAAGGGCGAAGTGTACTACTCAGCTACTGGTCTAACCAAGTTTGACTAACATTGTGCAGGATATGTGGATATTGTGAATAGCTGCATGAAATAAAGGCTTATGTTGTTCAACTTCATCCTTAGACAATGTCATTGCAATTTATTTTCTTTCCTCCGGTAACCTCATAGAAGGGCACTGCATTTGTAATCTCTTTTTTTTTTCCCCAACCAAAACAACGTGCCATACCATTTGATGAATAACATTAGAGACGTTTTCAGCATTCATACCAAAAATTGTTCAGGCTTGTCCATTTGAAAACACTTATACTCTAAAATACCCCAATAAAGATGTTTTTACAACAGCACACGCACAATAGTGTCAGCAACCAACTCAACACAAACATTTTGTTAAATGCCATTTGTGACAATGAAAACTAATTTATACTAGAAATCTCAATATTTCTTCTGTATCTTTTATAAACGAAGATGATTCTGTGCTGCAATACAACACGAAAGTAGAGACTTATGTCAGTGTTACCTCTATTTACTGATTCAGCTGAATCAGTATCAGCATTTCCTAAGTAGGTCATATAAAAATTCTGCAAATTTTTCAAAATTTACAAATTTTCTATGCACTTGAAGTTGTTAATGACCACAAACAGAATTCCAAGAGTGTCAATTTCTCACTAATAACTTATCAGAGAGAGCTTCCTGTAGGCCAGGCATCACGTTTGCCTTCTGGTAACTCCTGATCACTGCAAGCTGCATCAGTTCCACATCCGGAAGAAAACCTGTGCCGTACCATGAGACGTGGTTAACACCATTGCTACTTCTCAACCTGTGAGGTCATCTGAAACGTAATTTTAAAAATGAAAGACAAGGCTGTTTTACTTGCAACAATGTACACAATTAAAAATTACAATAAATCCCCTACGCTCATTCCTTACGGTACGAGAATGAACGACCCAGATTGGGTATAAAATTCACAAACAATATGATCCTCTCTTTCTACAATGCCACAGCAATGGTTGGACTGGTACCGAGTATTCAGAAAATTCCTATAGGTTCTTGAATAATATTTGTCAATTCCCTCAAAAAAACCAGCAGGGACGTGAAGAGAGTCAAAACAGTGGCGCATCTACCGTTTAGGTCCCACATCAATCACAATCAGCTGTATCAGTGCCAAACACAATCTAACCGAGACAAGAATTTGCTCGAGGTTATGTTGTGGTACACCATGAACTGCACTACAAAACTATTTATTTATATGACCAGTATCAAGCGTACTGACAGAGGCATCCAATAGAGAACAAACAAATTTAAGGGTACTGATGTTGATAACACAGAACATATTGCATACACTGAAGTAGAGACACAAGATTACTGACGTACAGTGCATATCTCCATAAACTGACATGTGTAAACTATAAAATCTACGTGTTAGTTAAAATTAACATTTATCTAGAAAGTGCGAAACCCCACGAATAATTGAAATGTAATTATAATCGTGTACGTAACCACGCCAGGACGACCACCACAGGGACATTATCTGCCTCAGCTCAGCGGTACACAGATCATTACCGTCTAATACGAGGTGTTACTGTGAAACGCTACATGGCCACACTTCGGATACATATAAGCTGCACAGCTCCAAACACACAATATTTTTCAGAGACAACAATTTTTTTCTGCCACTATCTAATTTAAACATATTTCTCATACCCCGTTTTTTGTGAATGTAGGTGGACGCTGTATTATTTCTGCTTTTGAGTGAACACAGAGGTTCAAAGACCATTGTCACATACTTTATTAAACTGTAGTTAGATATCAGACTGCAAATCATTGCACATTCTTAATCTTAGGAAATTATGGAGTACACAAAAATGTTCACCAAGTGAGTGATTACATTATGGATTCTGTATAATCTTTGGAGTTAATGAAGTTACACATTTCTGACATTGTGTTAAACCATTGAATAATGGTTTTCCTTTTATTGTAAATAAGGACATAAAATTTGGTTTGATTCTACATCTACATAGACACTCCACAAGTCATTGTACAAAGCGTGGCAGTGGGTACCCCACACCACTACTAGCGATTCCCTTTCCCCTTCCACTTGCAAATAGAGTGAGTGAAAACCAACAGTCTATATGCCTCCGTATGGGACCTAATTTCTATTATCTTCAGAGTTCTTACACGCGATGTATGTCAGCGGCAGTAGAATCATTGGGCAGTCAGCTTCAAATGCTGATTCACTACATTTTCTCAATATTGTTTCGCAAAAAGAACGTCGCCCTCTGTTCAGAGAATCCCATTTGAGTTCCCCAAGCATATCTATAACATTTACATATTGTTTGAACTTATTGTTGTTGTCGCCATCATCGTCATCGCTGTCGTCTCGAGTCCAAAGACTGGTTTGATGCAGCTCTCCATGCTACTCTACACTGTGCAAGTCTCTTCATCTCCTAGTAACTACTGCAAGCTTACTTTATTCATCTCTCAGTCTCCCTCCATGATTCCCCCCCCCCCCCCCTTTCCTCCAGTACTAAATGAGTGATCCCTTTATGCCTCAGAATGTGTCCTACCAACTGAATCCTTCTTCTAGTCAAGTTGTACCACAAATTTCTCTTCTCCCCAATTCTATTCAGTACCTTCTCATTAGTTACATGATCTACCCATCTAACCTTCAGCAGTCTTCTGTAACACCACATTTCAAAAGCTTCTATTCTCTTCTTGTCTACACTGTTTATTGTCCATGTTTCACTTCCAAACATGGCTACACTCCATACAAGTACTTTTAGAAAGGACTTCCTGATACTTAAATCTATACTCAATGTTAACAAATTTCTCTTCTTCAGAAATGCTTTCCTAATGTAATTCCCTCAGCATTACCTGATTTAATTCGACTACATTCCATTATCCTCATTTTGCTTTTGTTAATGTTCATCTTACATCCTCCTTTCAAGACACTGTCCATTCCATTCAACTGCTTTTCCAAGTTCTTTGCTGTCTCCGACAATTACAATATCATCAACAAACCTCAAAGTTTTTATTTCTTCTCCCTCGACTTTAATTCCTGCTCCAACTCCTCCCCCCCCCCCCCCCCCTTCACTGCTTGCTCAGTATACAGATTGAGTAAGATTGGGGATAAGCTACAAAGCTGTCTCGCTCCTTTCTCAAACACTGCTTCCCTTCTGAGCCCCTCTAATCTTATCTGGTTTTTTGTTTGGGTTGTCTGGTTTTTTGTAAAAACTGTAAATAGCCTTTCGCTCTCTGTATTTTATCCCTGCCACCGTTAGAATTTGAAAGAGGGTTTACCGGTCAACTTTGTCAAAAGTTTTCTCCAAATCTTCAAATGCTGTAAACATAGGTTTGCCTTTCCTTAACCTATCTCCTACGAGAAGTCGTAGGGTCAGTATTGCCTCGCATGCTCCTACATTTCTCCAGAATCCAAACTGATCTTCCCCATTTTGACTTCTATCAGTTTTTCCATTCTTCTGTAAAGGGTTCGTGTTAGTATTTTGCAGCTGTGACTTCTTATAAACGGATAGTTCAGTAATTTTCACACCTGCTGTATCCGGAATTAGAATTACTTTATTCGTCTTTTAAGTGTGAGGGTATTTTGTCTGCCTCACACATCTTGCACACAAGATGGAAGAGTTCTGCACGGCTGGCTCTCCCGAGGCTATCAGTAGCTCTAGCGGAATGTTGTCTACCCCTGGGGGTCTTGTTTCGACTTCAGTCTTTCAGTGCTTTGTCAAATTTTTCACAGGTAACAAGGCTAGCAGCCCGCCTCTGAATTATTTTGATGTCTTCCTTCAATCTGAGCAGGTACGGATCCCAAAAACTTTAGCAGCACTCAAGAATAGGTCGCACAGTGTTCTACATGTTGTCTTCTTACAGGTGAACCACTCTTTCCTTCAATTCTCCCACTAAACCAAAGTCTACCATTCGCCTTCCCGACCACAATTCTCACATGCTTCTTCCATTTCATTTCATGTCACTTTGCAATGTTATTCCTAGATATTTAAACGACTTTATTGTGTCAAGCAGGACACTGGTAACACTGTATCTAAATATTACAGGTTTGATCTTGTTTTTCGTCCGCATTAACTTACATTTCTCCACATTTATGACACCAACTGGAAATTTTGTCTAAGTCATCTTGTTATCTGCCTACAGTCACTCAACTTCGACACCTTATCGTACACCACAGCATTATCAGCAAACAACTATAGATTGCTGCCTACCATGTCTCGCAAATAATGTATGTATATAATAGAGGGAAACATTCCACGTGGGAAAAATATATGCGGATGGATATGTGTGTGTGTGCGAGTGTATACCCGTCCTTTTTTCCCCCTAAGGTAAGTCTTTCCGCTCCCGGGATTGGAATGACTCCTTACCCTCTCCCTTAAAACCCACATCCTTTCGTCTTTCCCTCTCCTTCCCTCTTTCCTGATGAAGCAACCGTTTGTTGCGAAAGCTTGAATTTCATGTGTATGTTTGTGTTTGTTTGTGTGTCTATCGACCTGCCAGCACTTTCGTTCGGTATATAAATAATGTATGTACGCAGAGAACAACTTCGGTCCTATCACACTTCCCTGGGGCACTCCCAACAAAACCCTCGTCTCCGACGAACACTCGCCATTGAGGACAACATACTGTGTTCTATTACTTGAGAAGTCTTCGAGCCAGTCACGTATCTGTGAACTTATTCCGTATGCTCGTACCTTCATTAACAGCTTGCGATGGGACACCTGTCAAATGGTTCCCAAAAATCTAGAAATATGGAATCCGTCTGCTGCCCTTCATCCACCATTCACAGTACATCATCAAAAAAAGGCAAGTTGAGTTTCACACAAGGAACGCTTTCTAAAACCATGCCTATGGAAAGACAATCGCCTAACCTAAATACACTGCAGATATAAGAAAGCTTCTTTGGCAACAATGTGCAGTAAGTTTTGTCGGAAATTTATCAAGATAGAATTGCTCTGCTTGTCACCATTCTACTGCTTTAGGTAACTAATTTCTTCTTCTTCAACAGAGTGTGTACTGAAAATTGTAAAACCCCATAACAGAAAACAGTACTGTGACTAGCTTTTGTGCGCTTGATCTTTTTCCTGGGCCACAACCATTGGAGAGTATTGTGTGTACTTTTTCTAGAAATAGAGCGAGTGTTTGAAATCTAGTCCAAATACTGTTTTCTGTTACGTGCTTGAGTACGCAATGCATCAGTCCACTATAGGTGACTGGTTGCCTTTCCCTTAGTTTCCATATTTTTCATCCATGGATTTCATTACTGTTATAAAATTATTAATCATGAAGTGCTGTATGTAATCTTATTATTCTCACTGTAGTTTACAATCTGCCAATTTCAATGGTACAGTTAGTTTTTCAAAGAGCATAGTCTTTTTAGATAAACTGGCGACTGAAATGGTTCCCAGGACATGCAGCTGCAAGAATAGAGTGGGCTACGAAGTGTCCACAAAGAGAGCAAGAGCATTAGAAAGTCCTAATTTTACTCTTTCCCCTAGCTAGTTGATGCTCTCTGAAAATTCATTAACTTAGAAATTATTCATAACTAAACTGTGAATCCATCCAAAAATACTTTTGTTTTCTGAGCCCTTAAGGTTGTTCATTCACTGATTTATACGTCTGTTACCCTAATTCTTCCATACCAGATAATGTCTTCGCTTAACCAAAAAAGCCACTATACTGGGATCAGAATAATGAAGTGGCTGACACTTGATCACAGAAGAGGGGGATGTTGTCGTATTGCAGTTTCGCAGAAGCACAATTTGCCTCCAGTAACAACAACCGTGCAGTGCCATAGCACATTCATAGTATTCCTACTAACAGTCAAGTACGGAGTTTTCTTGGCAGGGTCATAACAGTCTTATTAATTTCCTAAGTAATTTCACATTTAGCTTTACACATTCCATAAAAGAAACACATCACACCGAGAAACAAAGCGTGTAAACACAAATTACCACAGTTATGTTACAGACCACAACAGTCATTTGCACCCCACTGGAACCGACAGCTGACGTAGCAGAGCAATATGACAACTGCAAACAGGGCAGAAGGTGTGATCGAACTCACTCTGACTGGGTGCGTAAACATCTAGAAGTCAGTCTGATGCAGCGGTAATTAAAAATTTACATGAACCAGAGAAGTTACAAACCTGAGTATTTTACATAGAACTTCGTAATTCATTGGGAATGTATACACTGTACCAGCAAATAGGATATCTGTCTTTACTACTTTTTTAATTATCTAAGATACAATTAGGCAGGATTGTTGTTGGGCTAAACAGGTTGATACTTGTGGTAAAACAAAATTTAATTACCAGTCTCACGAATTATACACCCCCTCTGGACAATGAGTTGGCAGCCTGCAATTAGAAATCCTTTGAGCAACATCTCTGTCTCTTTCATCACGTTAACAAAGTATAGTTTCAGTATCACCGAGAGTCCAGGATTAAATACTAACACACGAATATTTGTGTGTTGAGAACATTCTATTGTGTTGCCTTTATGTGAACTTTTGTGAAAACCTCAGACTGCAGCTCTAATTACACCAATTAACACTAATTAACACGTAGGTGTTAGTATCCACTCGTGTGAGTAAAAGGTTAGTGCTTGATCATTTATTGGTTTTTATTTCGGTGTATAGTTGAATAGATGAATGTGCATGAACTTCTACAGTTGGTGCACGAATATGGAGAAAAGATATATGCACGACTAATTTCTTAGAGAACTACTCCCAAGTTATTCTGCCATTGTCCAATTCTAACATATTAGGTCCCTAACATAGCTGATGGGTGGCATTCCAGTGAAGAAAAACTAATTTGTCAGGCAAGAATAATTAACAGAATTCTCACTAATGAACTGTTAGTTGTATGAAGACCATGTACAGAAAACTGTAAAATGTGATTTAACCATTAAATGTGCAAATAAGGCAGCTTTAACTCTCCACCTGCAGAGCTCTTGTAACTGTAATTAATCGTTGATCCCTCAAACAGCAAACTGTGTCCAGTAGTCCGAAGAAAGCACAGGTAACACCCTTCTCCAAGAACAACTCTCCAAGAGCATCGAAATCAATTTGTTGTAGTATCTCAGAACATATTCTAAGCTCAAACATAATGAGGTATCGCAAACAGAACAACCTCCTCCGTGCCAACCAGCATGGATTCCAAAAACATTTATCGTGTGAAACCCAACGTGCACTTTTCTCTCACAACATAATAGAAGCTTGGATCAAGGAAGTTAGGTACGTGCAGTATTTCTCGTTTTCCAAAAAAACATTTGACTCGGCACCCTATCTATGCTTTTTGTCAATAATACCATCGTACGGGGAACCGAGGGAAATTTGTGACTAGATAGAGGACTTTTTGATAGGGAGGACACAGCATGTTATCTTGGATGGAGGGTCAGCATCAGATGCAGAAGGAACTTAAGGTGCGCCCCAGGAAAGTGTATTGGGACTCATGTTATTTATGTCCTATATCAATGAACTTGTGGACAATATTAATAGTAACCTCAGACTTTTTTGCAGATGATGCAGTTATCTATAATGAAGTGCTATCTGAAAGGAAGCATAAATGTTCAGTCAGATAAGGTTTCAAAGTGGTGCAAACATTGGTAACTTGCTATAAATGTAAAATTCTGCACGTCACAAAATGAAAGAACATAGTATCCTATGACTGTAATATCAATTTGTCACTGTTGGAATCAGCCGACTTGTACAAATATCTGGGTGAAATGCTTTGTAGGGATATGAAATGGAATGATCACATAGCTGCAGTTGTGGATAAAGCAGGTGGCAGATTTCAGTTTATTGGTAGAATAATGGGGAAGTGCAATCAGTCTACAAAGGAGATTCCTCACGAATTACCTGTGTGACCATACAGGCTCAGTTGTGGATAAAGCAGGTGGCAGATTTCAGTTTATTGGTAGAATACTGGGGAAGTGCAATTAGTCTACAAAGGAGATTTCTCACAAATTACCTGTATGACCCACTCTAGAATATTGCTGAAATGTGTGGAACCAGTACAAAGTAGGACTAACGGGGGATATTGAGTGTACACAGAGGAGGGCAGCATGAATAATCAGAGGTAGGTTTGATGCTGAAGTGACAGACTCTCGAATATAGACAAACAATATCCCAAGAAGGTCTTATTAATGAAGTTTTACGGACCAACTTTAAAAGATGTATCTAGGAATATATTACAGCCTCCTATGCACATGTATCACACACACAGGGATTGTAAGGGCAAGATTAGATTAATGATAGCACGCACAGAGGCATCCTAAGCATCATTTTTTCCACATTCCATACGCAAATTGAGCAGGAAGAAATCCTATTAACTGCACAGCATAGCTGTGGATAACACAGTTTGGCTATGTGAAACTTGGGTCAACGCAGCCCTTCATTATTTATACCTGAATTGCAATAACAAAATGATAACGCTATTTGTTTATATGAAACATAACCACAACAACAACCAATGTGAATATTACTTTTGAATACATTATGGGAGTAACAGTGATCAATGAGTTACAAATATTTACTATTAAAAACAGTCTTGATCACTATTTATTTATTAAGGTGACCGGTTTCGACCACAACTGTGGTCATCTTCAGGCCATTGAGTAGGAACCTCTTTCTGCTGGAGAATCCAGCTGGTGATTCTCCAGCAGAAAGAGGTTCCTACTCAATGGTCTGAAGATGACCACAGTAGTGGTCGAAACAGGTCACCTTAATAAATAAATCGTGATCAAGACTGTTTTAAATAGTAAACAATGTGAATATGATTTGATCACAACTGTACATAGTTGTCAAATTGCTTTTCTGCCTCTGATGCTTGTCACCTGTCATTACAGATGATAACTGATGTTTTTAACGACTATTCTATTTGATCTTGAAAGTTTTGTATGTCAGTGAGGTATGTTTTCTTAAAGGAATTTGCAAAGCTAATGGTGAAAATGCATAGGTAAGTGATGCTGCAAAGTGAAGTTAATACTACAGATAAACAGTGAACGTACGAATATAGTCAGTGGCGAACCACAGAGTAGGTGTTGTTGTTGTTGTTGTTGTCTTCAGTCCTGAGACTGGTTTGATGCAGCTCTCCACGCTACTCTATCCTGTGCAAGCTTTTTCATCTCCCGGTACCTACTGCAGCCTACATCTTTCTGAATCTGCTTAGTGTATTCATCTCTTAGTCTCCCTCTACGATTTTTACCCTGCACGCTGCCCTCCAATACTAAATTGGTGATCCCCTGACGCCTCAGAACATGTCCTACCAACCAGTCCCTTCTTCTTTTCAAGATGTGCCACAGACTCCTCTTCTCCCCAATTCTATTCAATATCTCCTCGTTAGTTACGTGATCTACCCATCTAATCTCCAGCATTCTTCTGTAGCACCACACTTCAAAAGCTTCTATTCTCTTCTTGTCCAAAATATTTATCGTCCACATTTCACTTCCATACATGGCTACACTCCATACAAATACTTTCAGAAACGACTTCCTGACACTTAAATCAATACTAGATGTTAACAAATTTCTCTTCTTCAGAAACGCCTTTCTTGCCATTGCCAGTCTACATTTTATATCCTCTCTACTTCGACCATCATCAGTTATTTTGCTCCCCAAATAGCAAAACTCATTAACTACTTTAAGTGTCTCATTTCCTAATCTAATTCCCTCAGCATCACCAGACTTAATTCGACTACATTCCATTATCCTCATTTTGCTTTTGTTGATGTTCATCTTATATCCTCATTTCAAGAGACTGTCTATTCCGTTCAACTGCTCTTCCAAGTCCTTTGCTGCCTCTGACAGAATTAAAATGTCATCGGTGAACCTCAAAGTTTTTATTTCTTCTCCATGGATTTTAATGCCTTCTCCAAACTTTTCTTTTGTTTCCTTCACTGCTTGCTCAATATACAGATTGAATAACATCGGGGAGAGACTACAACCCTGTGTCACTCCCTTCCCAACCACTGCTTCCCTTTCATGTCCCTAGACTCTTGTAACTGCCATCTGGTTTCTGTACAAATTGTAAATAGCCTTTCGCTCCCTGTATTTTACCCTTACCACCTTTAGAATTTGAAAGAGAGTATTCCAGTCAACATTGTCAAAAGCTTTCTCTAAGTCTACAAATGCTACAAACGTAGGTTTGCCTTTCCTTAATCTTTCTTCTAAGATAAGTTGTAGGGTCAGTATTGCCTCGCAAGTTCCAACATTTCTACGGAATCCAAACTGTTCTTCCCCGAGGTCGGCTTCTACCAGTTTTTCCATTCGTCTGTAAAGAATTTGCGTTAGTATTTTGCAGCTGTGACTTATTAAACTGATAGTTCGGTAATTTTCACATCTGTCAACACCTGCTTTCTTTGGGATGCCCATGCCATATTGTGCTTGCACATAACTGTGAAGTGAATAACATACTCAACTGACAATTGCTTTGTTATCCGGGTGCAGATACAGAGCTCGGAGTGCGGAAAACCCCGACGGTGTAACGGCGGTGCCCGCTGGAAGAGTGAGAGAGCAATGTAGCACAGTGGTAAGAGACAGGAGCCTCATTTGGAGAACAGTGGTTAAAATCCCCTCCAGGCTATCCAGATGTGGTTTTCTGAACTTTTCCTAAATCTGTCGAATCGAGTGCGAGGTCGGTTCCTACGAAAATGACACTGCGTATTTCTTTTGCCGGCTTCCAGAAATCCGAGCTCATCTCCAATGAGGTCCTCGTCAACTGAACATTAAATCCTGATCTCCATGTTACTAGAACAGGAGGGTGAACTACTGGCCACTCTGATGCTCCTATACCAAATTTTTGTAATGCTTTATTAAAAAAGGACGAGTGGATAACAAAACTGGTTGGACTGTTCAAAATTTGGACACAAGAAATGCCACAGTTTGAATCTTACATTACTGACAAAAATTTTGGAAGACACAGGCATGAAATCTCTTCACTTGTTTCTCTATATTAATTAATCTAACTACTGTGCCTGTTTCTCTCGCCAATACCCTTGACGTTCGCTTTACCATGCATATCCACAGTGATGGTAGCATCACTGTACCAACAGTGCCAATACATGTTTATAGAGCAGTTAATTGCAGTGTGTAAGTGTTGCAGTGGATAACACACTTGCCTGTCATACATTATATGAATGTGTGATGCCTGTTCTTTTGGACAAGTCTGAAGGAACAGACAGCACACGGAATCTGCAGCTGTGATACATATTATGAAAACTGAGGGTGGAGGTGGAGATGGAAGGAAGGAAAAGAAATGGAAGGAAAGGGAGGAACTATTTATGTCAGCTGCATTGGGCCTTTATGCGGAATCATCGATGACGTGTGATAATGTGTGATGCACTGGGTTTCGTACCCTGGATCTCCTGCTCATTAGGCAGTCACACTAATCACTACACCATCCGGACACAGTGTTTATCGTAAATGTGTGGACTATCTCGGCAGACATACACCCCCAACGAGAGCCTCCTATCTACAGTCCCCGTCCACGTCCTCCGTGCCGCTACTTTGAGATTCCTGCAAGGGGCCAAACTTACCCTATTTACTCGAATCTAAGCCGCACTTTTTTTTCCGGTTTTTGTTATCCAAAAAACCGCCTGCGGCTTAGAATCGAGTGCAAAGTAAGTGGAAGTTCTGAAAAATGTTGGTAGGTGCCGCTACAACTAACTTCAGCCATCGAATATATGTAGCGCTACACAGGTATGCTTTGCAGGCACAAAGATAAATACTGGCACCAAAACCTCTGTGTCAGTAAATAAATTATAAAAAAGAAAAGGTGTAAGACGAGCTTTTTTCTCCGCCCCGAGTTTCGACCACTGCATTTTCATACATTATCCAACGAAGTAAATACAAATTCCGTATTGTTCATCTTCGAATGTAGCAGCATTTCAATGTACTACGAAAATCCGACTGGCAAGACTGTTTTGGATGTTTGTCAGTATGGCCAACTCTACGTTCTGAATTTTTTCCTACCTGTGAGAAGAGATGGTCGCTAATAGGAACTTTTATGAATTGTGAATCACATGCAAGTATTCTTTTCACCATAAGAATAATACAAATATTAACATTTTGCCATGTATTCTTTCGTGTTTGCTACTATCTCATTTAAATCCTGTCTGCCTAATAAAGTACGAAACTAAGAATGAGACAACAGCAAACGCGGAAGAATATGCATATCATGCCATATTTATAAACGTGTTATTCTTATGCCTAATAGTGATACAGTCAGAAATGAACCACGGCAATTGACTAGATTTTTAAATATAAGATGACTAATTTCTGTGCAGAACGTAATGTACTAAAGAGGCATGTGCAAAGATTTTCAAACGGAGAAAAATGTTCGCAAAACTCTCGTTCAGAACATCTTCTATCATACGCAGTCTATTATTTGGTTCTTGTTGATCATTATTAAAGAAAGCAGCAGTGTAAGTAACAACAAATAGCAGTCTCTTGCCATTGTTTCGCTAATGAGACGATTCCTCTCTTTTTTTTTTTTTAATTGTAAGAGGCGTTAGCGTGCACAAAAGCAAGCCGTGCCGTGAGCGGCGACAGGCCGTGAACACTCATAATCAGAATGCGACAAACAATGCATGACACAGTACGATAATACATTTTCAGCTTAGAGTGACGTAAACACCTATAATAAAGAAAACGGCACTTATCAGATCAAAGCAAAATAAGCAATCAATTCAAACCAGACAAAGCATGTGAAAAAGTAAGGGTACCCGTATAAATACGGACGGAGCGCCTGACGCATATCAATAGCTACTTGGTAAAGCTTAATTGCTAAGCTTACGACTCAAACCAAACTAATGTAGCTGTACTGTCATTCATTCAACCTAAATTGTGTCTCATATTGCAACGGACCAACTTTGTTTCGATTTGGAGGTGCGGCCTAAAACTTTTCTCTCCCCTTGAATTTCGAGTCTCAAATTTCAGGTGCGGCTTAGATTCGGGAAATTTTTTTTTCCTTGATTTCGAGTCTCATTTTTCAGGTGCGGCTTAGATTCGAGTTAATACAGTAATTGTGCATCCGCGCTGTAGGTGGTGGATTAATTGTCCATTGAGGTGAACGCACCACACATTCATAAAACTGATTTGCCTCGATAGGCAGTAACTCCACAATCTTCAGTGCGAATGCACATTTACATCCGACCTCCGACGGGAACCTAAAGTTAGTGAGCACGAAGGACACGGACGGGGCTGCGGACAGGCGGTGCTAGGTGGGAGCGTGCCGACATAGTCCGAGCAATTGCGATAATCGTTGCGTCCGGGTGGTGCAGTGGTTAACATAGTTGCGTAGTAAGTAGGACATCCCACACTCGAAGCCTGGTCCGGCACACATTTTCATTCGTTGCCACCGATTCCACATAAAGTCCCAAAGCAGCTGACATCAATAGTGCTTTCCTTTCTCCCCCTCCACTTTCAATTTACATCTCACGTATACATTTACATACACTCAACTATCCTCAGTAACAATTTCTTTTGTTTATTTTTGATGTTTTAATAAGTTTCTTTAGTCCTGAACATTCAAAATAAGCTACCTGCGCATGCTGTTCGTGTAGGATGTAAACTAGGTGATTTCTTAGCTCAAAAACACACCGTGGCCACAAATTATGACTCCAAACATGCAGTTTCAGGCTACTTTCATATAATGTGAGCAGGAGTACAGCAAAATATATTACAAAGATGTTGAAGTGTAAAAACTGTGAAATACGACAAATCCTGGACGTAATACAGCCACTCGACACTCGCCGAGTACTCTCGGCTCTCCCGACAGTGCCGGTACAGTTTTCTTGTCCGAGAACTATAGCAAGCAATTCTCGAGAGCTGGAAGCTACTGTCTACACGAGATGTCTGCACTCGCAATGTAAAACTATCTGAAATTTTGTCCCCACTCTCGGACATGCCAACAAGCTGACTCGACACTGTTTAAATGACAAGTAGTACTCATAAAAGCTCTGAGAGTAAAAAAATCGTGTGTATACCTAGCTTATCTGTAACACCACAAAGATGAGCCACTTTAAGGAGAGGTCCCTCCAGTGGGATCAACTTTTTGAAATAATCTACTACATACGGTGATATAAATTAAGGTCCGGGGAATCGCACCCTGCAACCGTTCACTTTGGTGGGCCTTCGTTTACAAGTAATAGACCAAAAAGATTTCACTTTCCCGTGAGACTGTATACCTTTAAAAAAATTGTGACAATATAGGGACTTGTTACATACTGTAATGGTTAAGGTGCTGACCTCAGATGCATAAGGTTGATGGTACTAATCTTGTCAGGTACAATGTAATTTTTTATTTTTACTGCATTATCAGTCTGACTTTGAACATTACTTTTATTCAACTGATTGGTTTACACATAGTTTCTTTTATTTTTATTACTTTGTCATATCATTTTAAACAACATTTTAACTTCAACTATTCTTAGTTTTTTTTTTCCTATCATTCTTCTTCCTCTTGGAATCTTTGTACATGTGAATATAAATATTTTTATTTATCTGTCGTAACGTTTTAACATCTGAAAATTCTGATCTGTTGGTTAAAAAATCTATAGTGACTGTGCAATGATGTCAAGAATGAATTTTTTGTTACAAGATGTATATCATCATACAAAGATTTAAAAAATAAATTCTAATTACACTGTATAAAATAACATGTATGATGATTTAAACACGAGCAGGGATTACTTGCAAAACAAAATCCAAGTAAGATGAGAAACAGAAATGATGACTGCAATAAATGGAAGAAAACTCATATGACAAAATGGAAGCAATGAAATCAAAGTTAATATGTAACAATAATCAAAGCCACAGGAACAAGAGTTCCAAATGGAAAATGACAAAAATGAGAGCAAATTACAAATTTCATACTATGACTAATATGACTTGACAAATTAATAGAAAATATTACATTTCAACTGATTAATTGAATAAAAACAATGGCCAAAGTCATTTCGATAAAGATTTTTTAAAAAAATTATTAGTGTACCTGACGAGATTGTGGCTGACAATCTTTTCCATGTGAAGTACGTTAAAAATTACGCTGTGCAACCGTTTGTAAATTTTATCATTTTTAAGAATACAGGGCATAGCACAGAATTCCAAACTTTTTTTCGTCAATTACTCACAAACGAGGACCCACAAGGGTAAATGGCTGCAGCCTGTGATTGCTCGGACCTCAGTTTACATCACTGCATACACTGTTTCAAATAGTCGATTCCACTGCTGCGGATCTCTCCTCGTAAGTGCAAATGAGCAATTTCAGTCTGTTAACACACTAGCTCCTGTTTTTTAAACTTCTCACAGGTAAAAAACACCTTACATTTTCCATATCCTAAAAGTATGAATAGTAGTTGTCACAAAATACAATGCTCGCTTGAAATAAGTTGATTACATAAATATGTAGACCAGGTACAAATTACAGAAAGTGGTTTAGGAAACACAAGCTGCCTTTCCTCGCTTTAACTCTGCGAAAATGTTTGGGATTAACAGTCAAGGGCACTAGTGGAGACAGGTACAAAACAACACTACCTACGATTAATAAGGAAGTTGCACAGAGACAATGAGACAGTTGTAAGAACACCAACAGTCAGCACTGACATACATACAACTACAAATGTTTAGCTGCTTTCACTCACACTATTCAATGTATACATCTAAAATTAAAGAGAAAGAAGTAGAAATAGTACAATGGCTACAATTGTATACATTAATTTTGAGTGTATTAGCTGCAACAGAAATATTTTTCCTCAATGGAAACCTCATGTACACATCTGTGAATGTTCAATCTTTTCATCAGGTACAAGTGCTCCCACCTGTTGGACATCACTGTAAAAACATCAACAAGTGAATATAGCAGTTTGCAGCAGCTTTTAACTGCCAGAATTCACTGTACTTGTTGGTCAGTTATACTCTACTGTATAATCTATTGTGATTGTTTTGCACGGTAATTATTTAGTTATCAGAGTACTTATTACAACAGAATATTTCAAAAACAATTATTTTAGTCTATAAAAAGAAGCCAAGTGTACAGAGTGTATACTGAAAATGGGTACATGTATCTGTATAAATCTTCCATCTAAAACCATTGAAAAATAGCCCAAGAACATCAGAGCACAAAGAAAAATTTTCCATCCACCAGCAAAATATTCCTGTCTGAATGGGTTAATACGACAACATCACAATAATAGCTTATGGTGAAACCATTCTCTGCACTGGGTAATGCCTGACAGAAGGAAAGCTTGTCATCATATTAAGCTGACACAGTACGGGAAATTGGACAGACAGCACCTGGACAGCTGGAGCATAGCTTATCATTGAACTTTCCTTCTCCAATCTGTGAGAGGTGTGCAGGGTTGGTGGTAACTGACACTCGCTTCAAGCAATGCCGACAATATGAACCAGAGATTGAAACGTTTGCTTTCCAATTGGAGCAAATGCAGATTTGAAATTGCCCTGCTGAGGTGAAAAACCCAAACATACAAACATATTGTGTAAATGAACTGACTGACAACAGTCAACAATAACGGATCTACAGCTGCTACAGTTCTACCACATTTATTGTATGCAAATGACAGTGGGAGCCACGTACAAACACAGTCTGCACGAAGACTTCAGAACGCTGCCGATTTTCGCCTACTGACCCTAAAGGCAATGGAAATTTGATCAAATAAAAACCCTAAGTCGGGCAAGAGCAAACAGTGTAGAACACCACATTCTGTAATAAACATCAACAAAACTTTCAGCAAAGAAGAGCTGTTTCATTTCACAAATCACAGAATGAAGCAGTCAAAATCTTGTGTGTTATGACTACCTTAATGAATGTGAGATAATTTGAGCTGAGAGGAAGAGAAGAATCAATGATTTTTTTGATAAGGTTATACCACCAGATACCAGACTTCTTAGAATGCATCTCATTTTTAACTCTTGTTTGCATTCAAACAATAAAGTCTCAACTCACAAAACATCAAAATCAGGTTATGTTCAACAAATGAAATCTTACCAAATTGAAAACGTAAAACGTCCTTGGCCAAAACTTACATTACTGCATGTGAAACAGCTCCAGATTTAAAATCCCTCATCTGCACATTCGGTAATAACCAGTTAGCCTGACATACGGATGTATGGTTACGAAAACTTTGTGGCCAGGACAATTTTCCACCGTTACACACAACCTGAAAATAATGAAAAATAACATGTAAGAACAAAATTGTTAGTTACGGATGTTATCTTGTCATGCATTAAGGCAAGTAAAAATAAAAAATTTGAGGAGAGAGAAATTTTTCAACCCTCAAAGCAATTTTATAGGCAATACGTAAGGCCAAGACATTTACACGTACGAACATAGCAAAAATATTAGGTTTAGTTTTTGGTTCATTATTTTGTTAACAAAAATTATAAAAGCTTCAAAGCTATTTCTTACACTTTGTAATTATCTGATAATTTCCTATAATTTTTCTTTAAAAAAGATTTTCCAATTCTTTGCATTTGAATACTGCAACATTTTGGACCAGAGAGAGAGAGAGAGAGAGAGAGAGAGAGAGAGAGAGAGAAAGAGGGGGGGGGGGGGGGGGTGCGAGGTGTGTGTGTGTGTGTGTGTGTGTGTGTGTGTGTGTGTGTGTGTGTGTAAAATGGCAAGGGTATTATTTTAGAGAGATTCTTGAGTTGCAGAGTCAGAAACAGCGACATTTTAATCTTTTTGTCAGTCATCCTCTATGTCAGTTATTGTGCATCCCACATTTTACACAACTTCCCTGGAATGTTTTACAATATTACATTGTGGTGTTGACTAAGTTTAATTTAGGGCAGTCCTTGTCAATCTTTCTACTTCTAGCATTAGTAGAACACTATGAAAACACAACCAGTCAGCAAACAAGATTGCTTACAAAACAATCATGTGACCCAACACAGAATATTGCTCACACAACCAACATGCAATAACAAACACATGCAAACAAGTGCACAATGAATGGTGAAAGGTTTGTTCAACCCACAGTGTGTGTCACCAAGATGGTGGAAAAAAGTGAACTGGCAGAAGCCCAAAGATAGATGCAAACTAACCCGTAAAAGACTACTAAATCTAAAGAACTCACTTTCAGTGAGAAATTTAAGAATAGCCTTCAACACTCCACATATTGCTCCCATAGAGGTAATGACAGTATGAGGCCGCTCACAAATTTTCCCCTGCGCCATACGTGAACAGATCAGAAGCTCTCAATAATCGGTGGAATGGGTAGGACCCTCTGCCATGCACTTCACAGTTATTTGCAGAGTTAAGATGTAGCTGTAGCTTTCATTGTTTCTCTTGACTGACAGCAAGCTTAGCGACGCTTGCCTGCAGAAGGATACATTGGCATAGAACCCTAGCACTTGTTGTGTGATTGCTCCAACATTATCACAAACAGAAAGGGCCCTATACAAAATCAAAAAGTAAATTACTAATACCTTCTCAGTTTAAAGCAGATAATAAACTACAATGCGTCTTTTGCCACAAATTCTGCTTTGTGCAAATACAGCAAACAACCACTCAATTATCATCAACTCCACTTGTTACGGTGCACCCATGGTGCAATATAAGAATTATGTAGAGACAGTGTTACCAACACACCAATTTATGCGTAATGAAATGTGCACATCAGAACAAAGACAAACCGTCACTCTTCAATTAACTAAAATTTAATGAATCCACGAACTCTGTGTTTATAAGAAATCCCTATTAGCAACACAAATTGTATAATTGTAACTAACATCCAATAACCAATCACAAGTTCCAAACATGTGCCAATGATAGCAGCAGAAAACTTCCACTTGATGGAAATCTGCCACAATGTAGCTCACACACTTTGCAGAAAGTTGGGATTACAGACGTATCCGATTCCACCCATCTGCTTTCACCCATGACGTTATCAATATGGCGGAAATGACTATTCTAAGTCTCTCCAATATGGTGCCTATGATGTCACTACATATATACAGCAACAAACACAAAAAATACGTATAAATAAAACAACATCTCCCTCCAAAATACATTCAAACAAATGGGATAACCGAGGGATATTTGGGGGGTTTAGAGTGGCGACAAGGTAAGTATAATAGTAAAAAAACTCACCACGATCCCAAAACGCACAACACGACAAAAAAATTTAAAACATTTCACTACACCAACAAATTTTACAGAAATCTAACATTTCCCTTGACCTATACCGATCAACCTGATGAGACCAAAACACCAACACCTCAACTAAAACTACTAAAATTGGAATTGGACATTTCCCTTGACCTATATAAGACAACCACAGCTGACAATACCAAAACAACTACAACTACAAGAAATAAAACCAAACCCCAATACCTCAAAAATCCAAAAATCAAACATCCTTACATAAATTAAAACATATCCAATACACCACAAACACACAAAACCCCACAACTTGAGAAGAACAGGCCCAAAAATACAAATACTTACCAACAAGAAATTCCTTCGCTGCGAACTAGGTCAGACACCCCCAAACACACACTCACACACACACACTCACACACACACACACACACACACACACACACACCACCACCACCACCACCGCCACCACCAGAGGGCACCATCAAACGGAACAAGATGACATCTACAAACACATCCAACTCATAAACTCCGAAGCGTAATGACATCACATACCAGAACACCCTTACGCCGCAGGTCACAGCAGACGGGTGGAATCAGACACTTGACCAACACAACTTGCCTCTTCAACTCGTGCATCAGGAGACCATCCTATTAGCGTAAGCTGAACTTAGGCCTACGTCTGTATAATTAAAAAAAAAAAAAAAAAAAAAGAGCATGTTCTGCTGAACTAATGTATGTCACACACGTGATTTCAATACATTGCCGCAACCAACTCTTAAACCCCAGAATATTTCAGTAAACAGTATTTATCATTGATTAACTTTATACTCTAAATCAGTGTCCTGAATATAGTTCAGGTCTGGCATGTAGTATCAGACTGAAGTCAAACATAAAACATTGTCCCCATACCAGCAAAATATAACAATTTTAAAATGGTTATAGTGCACTTATGGTGTCAGCAATTTTTGTTATGTGTGATACAGTTGGTAACTGTTTGCATAGTGTGTGCTGCAAAGTGAACATTATGAACAAGTCTCACGAATGGACAATATGGCAGAACCAATGAGAAAACTGCATTTGATAAATGTCTTGATGTGAAGTGTGTGACATTAAGTGGCAACATTGTGGAATAATTTCTGCAGAATGTCACAGCAAACAGAATATCGGTGAAACTGAAGTTGTACTCTAAGTTTCCTGTGTAATCACAACCTCGAAAATCAGACATTTCTAAAACAAATCACAAAGTTTTCAAAAAGCTCATTGGACCAGTCTACAGCTCCATCCATCATCACAGCCTCTTTTCTTCCAGTTTCATTTGTAGGCTTAACCAACTGACAACCAAACTGTTACATTTCAATTTAACCAACATCTTACGCTATGCCACAGATCAGTCCGTTACCACTGCTGGTTTCCTTACAATCACATTTGTTGGCACCACCAAACTTTAACACTGAAATACAAAATAATATTTCAAGAAATCCAGTCTTATTCCAAGAAACATACAAGAAGGGCATATGAAAACAAATACCCACTTGATAATCAACAAAAGTGAGATCATTAATCTTCAGTCTCGCTCTTTACATGTCCAAAACTAAAGTCATCATCTGAGTTTTCTGCTGAAACATGTCATTAGATTCAAAGATTCTCATTGGCTACTCTATACTATCATATGATGGCTACAGCCAAGGGAAACAAACTGCGGAACAGCAGCACACAGCGGAAGTGCCATCAACATCGAAAGTGCACTTTAACCATATTACAGCCCCGAGTTCCTTCATTTCTGCATCTTTATTGTTCATTATAGGAACACTGAATATCTGGAAGATATCTTCCTGGGTCACATAACAAAATGGCATCAAAGAAACATATAACAAAAAGTAACATTAAAAAAAAAATCAGATATAACAGAGCAATACAATGACATATACTGACTCCAAAGATGAACTATCACAGCTTACCTTATGGGAAAGAGTAACCAAAATTTGATGAGCAGTACTCTGGTTTAATGAAGTAGAAAATCATTTCATCTTTGGCTAGCAGTTAGTCAAAACAATTGTGCTGTACCTATTCCATTCTTGACATGTAACATACTGAAGTCACAGAATGTTGACAATCATCTTCTGTATATGCATCTGTCCTGTCTACTGCTGGGCTCCCATTCTTTCCACATCACAGTAAAGAAATCACAAATTTGATGTTTCATTTGACCATCTATCCTCAGGTAAATCATGTAATACCAACTCTCTGAGTGTTTGAATTTGTCACAAGTGGAAGAATGTAAACAATGTCACACGGTTTCTCAGTCTGGTCACATGACATTGTTTTACTGCTACACAGCTGCCATGATTGTCTAGCAGCTGAGAAATACTGCAATGCAGACATAACATTTCCCAAATGATCCAATAATACTGTCATTGTGACCTCCATTTTCAAGAATGTAAGGGCCAGTACTTGCGCAGAAGGGCTATAGTAATACACTCATTCTTGACCTTAACAGTACCTCAACTGGTTCTGTTCATCAGTACACAGCTGCCACCTGAAAAATGGAGACTGTAAAGTTTTTTTCCTTATAATACTCACTGGTATCCAAGTATCCATACATACAATAGCCTCCAGAGAATTATTGTTGCTAACGAAGGCATACATAGCACAAGAAATAAATAAAACCATACGAAAATAACTGTCAGAATGATGAAATATGTGTAATGTTACGAGCCGGCCGCTGGTGGCCGAGCGGTTCTGGCGCTACAGTCTGGAACCGCGCGACCGCTAAGGTCGCAGGTTCGAATCCTGCCTCGGGCATGGGTTTGTGTGTTGTCGTTACGTTAGTTAGGTTTAAGTAGTTCCAAGTTCTAGGGGACTTATGACCTCAGCAGTTGAGTCCCATAGTGCTCAGAGCCATTTAAACCATTTTTTTGTAATGTTACGAGGAATGACGCGACGCCAACAACCAACGAGATATTAAAAACATGTATTAAGTACATAAATTAGATTAGGTTTACTTTCCCTCCAATTGATCCGTACAGAGGAGGTCTTTCTGGATGCAGAACATTTAAGAAAAATAATACATCACAAATATTTACAGCTAAGACAAATAAATTACTGTGCCTTCCACAGGTACCAAGTGAAAAAAAAGTGAATTTATCATGGAAAGAAACTTAAAATTTGGGCACAAAACAGGAAAAAAAAGCTGGTAGGCGTGGTTTTTTTTAAAAAAAGGAAATAACATTAAAGGAAGAGAAAGCAACAAACTGGAAGAGAATACGATTACACGTGATTCCCGGGTATCCATAGCGTCAGATACTAAGAAAAATGCGTAGAAGTATGAGGTTCTGCCCTCTCCAAATTCATTTACATCTCCTCCAATTTCAATTTCACTAAGTCTGTAAGAATCGCACATTTACTTTTTAAGCCACTACATTAAAACACAAATCGGCGAAATCTGTTAAAAACACATGCAGAATGTCTTCATTTTCTCAGTGTCCATTATAAAGTTTAGTACAGAACAAGATATATAACTGCATGAAAAAACATCCACTCACCATAGCTCCACTTATTTCCAAACAACTACAACAACTTGAAAACCAGTAAATGCGTTTTACGCAAACTCAAGTTTTTTTAGTGCGGCAGTTTTGTGCGGCTACCGCTACATGGTTAGCCCAAGATGTTCCATGAACTGGCTGAAATTAAAACTTTCTTTTTCAAACAAATTTAAAAAATCATGTTTAAAAGATACGTAGGTGAATATTATTAAAACGTTAAAATCTATACTCCGTTCGTCATAAGAATGATGTATGTGTATGCATTACCCCACGTATTCTTCCGCGTTTGCTTGAATGTCATTGGATTTCGTTTTACGTGGACCAAGCCAAGCTGTGACCAGTACAGTCAAGTACTGGTCATAAGGATACGGTTTATGCTGTGTTACACGTACATATACTAAGAGATAATGCTGGACAACAGCTTTACCGGCGCAGTAAACTTGTGCAGCACTAGTCATCCAGTTGTTCAACTAGCCTGCAATGATGCGAGCAGGTGCAGTTCAGACGTAAAAAGACACGAGCAAAGATATTGAAATAATGTTCGGTAAAACACCACTGCCGCTCGCTTCTTATGGTCGGTTTAGACTAGCAAGCTATTGCAGCAATTTACTTGCGCGGAAGAACTTGCCACGCGATTAGGTGACCAGAAGGAAAGCATAAAATGCACTCGAACTCACCTGACAGAGTATCTGATTACAAACAAGAGTGATGAAAATTCCTAACTTAAACACAGAGCAATTTTTCTGAGCGAGCTGTGTGTAATCCAAAGGCATACGTTACTGCAAGGATTTCACCGTCCTATATTGAATACTGAAGTCGTCTGGTATTCTCTTAACTCCTTCCTTACCCGAATACTTTAATACTACATTTCAGTTCTGGAAGTGTCACCTGCCACGTTGATAACCAGCCTCTCAACAACAGAATCCACGAAGCCCCCCCCCCCCCCCGCGCTGCATTTTCTTCTCTTCTTTCACGACGAGCCGTTCTATATCCCGCCAGCGTTCGGCAGTGACATGTGAAAAAGCTGCTTGCGTTAGTTCCTGGACGTCTAGCAGCTTAACAGTCTTGTTACTTCTCGGGCCAAATCCCGCAGCTTAGCTCCAGATCAGTTCTGTTGGGTTTATATTGTAATGGTACAATAGCAAATGTAAAAATACAGTATTTGTATGAGGTGGTCGGTGCTGTGAAACTGATTGTTTTTCCATGTTTCTGTGATACTTATCCACCTGTGTGTTATCAAACGATGGACATAGTCCAAATAAAGAGGATTTAGTTTTTCATTTTTACCTTAAAAATTAAATTATGTTATCTTAATTTAAGAAAATTTTATGAAAATTCTTTCAGAAAACATCGTTAATTAAGAATTTGCATTTGAAGTGAAAACAGGAATTTCGCGTCCAATATGCAATTAGAAACAAGAGGACGTGCATTATTCATAAATAATGATGATGCGTTTTATAATTAAAAGATATAGGTATCAAAAAATAAAACGAGAACCACCGAACAATTGACTGTATTTGGTGAACACTCCACTACGCTACTGACTGCTCTAAACCCACGATTTAGCTTTGTGAATCAGCTATATTACCTACATTCGCTGGGAAAACTTTAAAGCCGATTATATCCGTAAATTTATGAAAACATTAAGAACAGCCTATTTCTCGGCATTTTTTAACGGTATTCTACAAGCGTGTTTCTCTACTGAACACAAAACAGCCTCAGTCACTTTCGGACTGCGCATTCACAGTGTGCCAATCAGTACACAACGTTGCAGACGCTGGGACTGTACACGTTTTTTGAAATAAAAGCTACATAGCTAAAGCGTAACTAAGAAAAACGTTGATGGCTGCTGATACATTTGAGTACTTTAAAGATCCAGTTCACGTAACACTGTAATAATATATTTAATACATGAGGAGGTCCTATTTCCAAGCGCGGAACAACACCAATGTACGTGTGCTACAGCTTCTGACCAATCATCGCGTTTGTGTTTGATTACAATGGAGTGAAGTGTGTTAACTGTAAAGGCCGTCCACACGCAACGATCTGCCTGCGCAAATGTCTGCGCACATCAAATCTGCGTTTTATAATTAAAAGATATAGGTATCAAAAAATAAAACGAGAACCACCGAACAATTGACTGTATTTGGTGAACACTCCACTACGCTACACGCGCACATCAAATCTGCGCAGACAGATCGTTGCGTGTGGACAGAAGATTTGCACCAAACTGAGGTGTGTGCAAACCTGGAAGTTGGAGTTGGAGGTTTGACCGAAACCTCTCAAATCTGTTGGTTCAAACCACATCTGCGCAGACAAGTTGGAGCGTGTGGACAGGAGATCGCCGCAAATCTGGCGCGAAACAGCTGTTTGCTCAGTCTAGTGTTTGTATTTGTGCGCAGAGGGCATTAAAATGGCTGATACTCGTCAGTGTTCTCGAGAGTTTGTTAGTGAATTCATTGAAATATATAGAAACCACCCATGTTTCTGGAAGATTAAAAGTAAAGAATATAGTGACCGAGACAAAATGACAGCACCATACCATGCTCTAATTGAACAATTGCGGGTAGTTTACCCCCCGGCAAAGAGAGAAATAGTAATAAAAAAAATAAAAAATTCGTTGCGAACTGTTTACCGAAAGGAGTTATCCAAAGTTCAGAAACCTAGAAGATCTGGTGTAGCAGTAGATCAAGTATACCAGCCAACGTTATGGTATTTTGATCTGCTTGACTTTCTTAAGGTTCGCCCTGCAAATCTCGCAGTAAATTTACGTGAGAAAACTACTTTCGCTTCACCAGCCACTGTCTACACCATTTTGACCGCTTTCTCTGTTTCCTGCGGTTGGTCTGAATGTTTTTTGCAACGCAAGTTGCGAAGACAGACCACAACAGAACTTCCTCCATTTCTATATATCAAAAGAACTGAATTAAATTTTTGACGTTTACGGGGAGCGTAGTCGCTAACCACTGATATTTCTTTTCTCCACCGACAGATGAACCGATGAACCATGGACCTTGCCGTTGTTGGGGAGGCTTGCGTGTCTCAGCGATACAGATGGCCGTACCGTAGGTGCAACCACAACGGAAAGGGGTATCTGTTGAGAGGCCAGACAAACATGTGGTTCCTGAAGAGGGGCAGCAGCCTTTTTAGTAGTTGCAGGGGCAACAGTCTGGATGATTGACTGATCTGGCCTTGTAACATTAACAAAAACGGCCTTGCTGTGCTGGTACTGCGAACAGCTGAAAGCAAGGGGAAACTACGGCCGTAATTTTTCCCGAGGACATGCAGCTTTACTGTATGATTAAATTCCGGAGGTAAAAGAGTCCCCCATTCGGATCTCCGGGCGGGGACTACTCAAGAGGACGTCGTTATCAGGAGAAAGAAAACTGGCGTTCTACAGATCGGAGCGTGGAATGTCAGATCCCTTAATCGGGCAGGTAGGTTAGAAAATGTAAAAAGGGAAATGGATAGGTTAAAGTTAGATATAGTGGGAATTAGTGAAGTTCGGTGGCAGGAGGAACAAGACTTTTGGTCAGGTGATTACAGGGTTATAAATACAAAATCAAATAGGGGTAATGCAGGAGTAGGTTTAATAATGAATAAAAAAATAGGAGTGCGGGTTAGCTACTACAAACAGCATAGTGAACGCATTATTGTGGCCAAGATAGACACAAAGCCCATGCCTACTACAGTAGTACAAGTTTATATGCCAACTAGCTCTGCAGATGATGAAGAAATAGATGAAATGTATGACGAGATAAAAGAAATTGTTCAGGTAGTGAAGGGAGACGAAAATTTAATAGTCATGGGTGACTGGAATTCGTCAGTAGGAAAAGGGAGAGAAGGAAACATAGTAGGTGAATATGTATTGGGGGGAAGAAATGGTTCAAATGGCTCTGAGCACTATGGGACTCAACTGCTGAGGTCATTAGTCCCCTAGAACTTAGAACTAGTTAAACCTAACTAACCTAAGGACATCACAAACATCCATGCCCGAGGCAGGATTCGAACCTGCGACCGTAGCGGTCTTGCGGTTCCAGACTGCAGCGCCTTTAACCGCACGGCCACTTCGGCCGGCCGGGGGGGGGGGGGGGGGGGGGGGGAAGAAATGAAAGAGGAAGCCGCCTTGTAGAATTTTGCACAGAGCATAACTTAATCATAGCTAACACTTGGTTCAAGAATCATAAAAGAAGGTTGTATACTTGGAAGAATCCTGTAGATACTAAAAGGTATCAGATAGATCATATAATGGTAAGAGAGAGATTTAGGAACCAGGTTTTAAATTGTAAGACATTTCCAGGGGCAGATGTGGATTCTGACCACAATCGATTGGTTATGAACTGCAGATTGAAACTGAGGAAACTGCAAAAAGGTGGGAATTTAAGGAGATGGGACCTGGATAAACTGAAAGAACCAGAGGTTGTAGAGAGTTTGAGGGAGAGCATAAGGGAACAATTGACAGGAATGGGAGAAAGAAATACAGTAGAAGAATGGGTAGCTCTGAGGGATGAAGTAGTGAAGGCAGCAGACGATCAAGTACGTAAAAAGACAAGGGCTAATAGAAATCCTTGGGTAACAGAAGAAATATTGAATTTGATTGATGAAAGGAGAAAATATAAAAATGCAGTAAATGAAGCAGGCAAAAAGGAATACAAACGTCTCAAAAATGATATCGACAGGAAGTGCAAAATGGGTAAGCAGCCATGGCTAGAGGACAAATGTAAGGATGTAGAGGCTTGTCTCACTAGGGGTAAGATAGATACTGCCTACAGGAAAATTAAAGAGACCTTTGGAGAGAAGAGAACCACTTGTATGAATATCAAGAGCTCAGATGGCAACCCAGTTTTAAGCAAAGAAGGGAAGGCAGAGAGGTGGAAGGAGTATATAGAGGGTTTATACAAGGGCGATGTACTTGAGGACAATATTATGGAAATGGAAGAGGATGTAGATGAAGACGAAATGGGAGATAAGATACTGCGTGAAGAGTTTGACAGAGCACTGAAAGACCTGAGTCGAAACAAGGCCCCGGGAGTAGACAATATTCCTTTAGAACTACTGATGTCCTTGGGAGAGCCAGTCGTGACAAAACTCTACCATCTGGTGAGCAAGATGTATGAGACAGGCGAAACACGCTCAGACTTCAAGAAGAATATAATAATTCCAATCCCAAAGAAAGCAGGTGTTGACAGATGTGAAAATTACCGAACTATCAGTTTAATAAGTCACAGCTGCAAAATACTAATGCGAATTCTTTACAGACAAATGGAAAAAGTGTTAGAAGTGGACCTCGGGGAAGATCAGTTTGGATTCCGTAAAAATGTTGGAACACGTGAGGCAATACTAACCTTACGACTTATCTTAGAAGAAAGATTAAGAAAAGGCAAACCTACGTTTCTAGCATTTGTAGACTTAGAGAAAGCTTTTGATAATGTTAACTGGAATACTCTCTTTCAAATTCTGAAGGTGGCAGGGGTAAAATACAGGGAGCGAAAGGCTATTTACAATTTGTACAGAAACCAGATGGCAGTTATAAGAGTCGAGGGGCATGAAAGGGAAGCAGTGGTTGGGAAAAGAGTGAGACAGGGTTGTAGCCTCTCCCCAATGATATTCAATCTGTATATTGAGCAAGCAGTAAAGGAAACAAAAGAAAAATTCGGAGTAGGTATTAAAATTCATGGAGAAGAAGTAAAAACTTTGAGGTTTGCCGATGACATTGTAATTCTGTCAGAGACAGCAAAGGACTTGGAAGAGCAGTTGAACGGAATGGACAGTGTCTTGAAAGGAGGATATAAGATGAACATCAACAAAAGCAAAACAAGGATAATGGAATGTAGTCGAATTAAATCGGGTGATGCTGAGGGCATTAGATTAGGAATTGAGACACTTAAAGTAGTAAAGGAGTTTTGCTATTTAGGGAGTAATATAACTGATGATGGTCGAAGTAGAGAGGATATAAAATGTAGACTGGCAATGGCAAGGAAAGCGTTTCTGAAGAAGAGAAATTTGTTAACATCGAGTATAGATTTAAGTGTCAGGAAGTCGTTTCTGAAAGTATTTGTATGGAGTGTAGCCATGTATGGAAGTGAAATGTCGACGATAAATAGTTTGGACAAGAAGGGAATAGAAGCTTTTGAAATGTGGTACAACAGAAGAATGCTGAAGATAAAGTGGGTAGATCATGTAACTAATGAGGAGGTATTGGATAGGATTGGGGAGAAGAGAAGTTTGTGGCACAACTTGACTAGAAGAAGGGATCGGTTGGTAGGACATGTTTTGAGGCATCAAGGGATCACAAATTTAGCATTGGAGGGCAGCGTGGACGGTAAAAATCGTAGAGGGAGACCAAGAGATGAATACACTAAGCAGATTCAGAAGGATGTAGGCTGCAGTAGGTACTGGGAGATGAAGAAGCTTGCACAGGATAGAGTAGGATGGAGAGCTGCATCAAACCAGTCTCAGGACTGAAGACCACAACGACAACAACCGACAGATGGCGGGCGAGTAGTAGATTGGAGTTTGTGTGGTGTGAACACACCACATTTGCAGCGATCTTTTGCATGTACAGACATCTGCGCCGATATCTGCGCAGACGGATCGTTGCGTGTGGACCGGGCTTAAGACGGCAGAGTTGAGAGGGGCGTGCGGGGAGAGGATGAAGCAGTGTGCGATTTGTGGTTTTACCAGTGGGGGGGGGGGGGGGATGTCTTAGGGAGTTAGTATAATTATATATGTTACTAGCTTGGACCGTGGCGTTATCCATGGTTAAACAGTTATTTATAAATAGATGTTAAGGCCGAAACTCACTATTCACGCGTATGCACTATCAGAAAAGCCATCCCTTGTTGTATCTTTAAAAGTACGTTATAGGTAAAGCTTATTTACAAAATCATCTACATTATGTATAAATATAATTTTGCACCGCAGGAATGACGTCTTCATCACTTTCAAATCTTCTTCCCTGTAGTGCTTCCGTTAAGGGTCGAAACATGGTAAAACGCTTGCAGCCAGGTCTGGACTGTATGGTGGATGTTCCAGCACCTCGAATCTGAACGCCTTTATTGCGTCGGATGTCCGTTTGGCAGAAAGTGGGCGAGCGTTATCGTGCTGCAGGATGACACCTCTTCACAGTTTTCCACGACCTTTGGATCTGATTGCAGGTTTTAGTTTCGTACGCAACACATCACATCAACCACACAATACAGACCTGGCTCTAAAGCCTCGTTTACGCTGGGGCGACGTCTTGCAACATTGTGGCATGCTACGGAAATGTGGCGTGCGTCGTCTTGTCGTTTAGTTCTAAATGTTTTGAAATGCTTAACTACTACATAATACTGTTTCAAAATTAATAAGCAAACATATTAATAGTAAACTTTCAGTGTTCGGATCCACAAATTTAAATTATATGTTAAGTTTTACTCCAGTGCGTGGGACATAAACATAACAGGTTGGGATGCATAAACTAAAGTCAGAGGAGGGGATGGTCTGATGCAGAGGGGGGAAATCCCCCCATCCCCCCCTGCAAATCGCACACTGGGATGAAGCAAGCATTGGCTGGGGAGGGGAGTGGACTCTTTTTTTTTGGGGGGGGGGACAAGGCTCACCTACCAGTTGCAGTGCTGGCACTACAATTTGCGCGTCATACTTACACGAAAGCAGACGAAAGGCTTCTTCTAACCGTAGGACTAGCGGTAGGGGTTGTTGGCGACGCCCGAGATGGGCCAGCAACTGCCTCTTCACTAATTTTGATAATGTTTAGCACAACTGCACAATAAAAACACGCAGAACAGTACAGCGCAAAACAATAACGAAGCAGACGACAATGGCTACCTTGTCCAACACAGTCAGCTACGTAATGTTGGCAGCAGTCGAAACTGCGTGCCTACCGAAGCCTCCCGACGTTTGCCGACTTCTGCCGATTCAGGACTGGGGAGAGGTCTGCCATCTAAAAGTTTACACACTTGTACCATGACAGATAGTCATGGGTGACTGGAATTCGTCAGTAGGAAAAGGGAGAGAAGGAAACATAGTAGGTGAATATGGATTGTGGGGAAGAAATGAAAGAGGAAGCCGCCTTGTAGAATTTTGCACAGAGCATAACTTAATCATAGCTAACACTTGGTTCAAGAATCATAAAAGAAGGTTGTATACCTGGAAGAATCCTGGAGATACTAAAAGGTATCAGATAGATTATATAATGGTAAGACAGAGATTTAGGAACCAGGTTTTAAATTGTAAGACATTTCCAGAGGCAGATGTGGATTCTGATCACAATCTATTGGTTATGAACTGCAGATTGAAACTGAAGAAACTGCAAAAAGGTGGGAATTTAAGGAGATGGGACCTGGATAAACTGAAAGAACCAGAGGTTGTACAGAGTTTCAGGGAGACCATAAGGGAACAATTGACAGGAATGGGGGAAAGAAATACTGTAGAAGAAGAATGGGTAGCTCTGAGGGATGAAGTAGTGAAGGCAGCAGACGATCAAGTAGGTAAAAAGACGAGGGCTAATAGAAATCCTTGGGTAACAGAAGAAATATTGAATGTAATTGATGAAAGGAGAAAATATAAAAATGCAGTAAATGAAGCAGGCAAAAAGGAATACAAACGTCTCAAAAATGAGGTTGACAGGAAGTGCAAAATGGCTAAGCAGGGATGGCTAGAGGACAAATGTAAGGATGTAGAGGCTTGTCTCACTAGGGGTAAGATAGATACTGCCTACAGGAAAATTAAAGAGACCTTTGGAGAGAAGAGAACCACTTGTATGAATATCAAGAGCTCAGATGGCAACCCAGTTCTAAGCAAAGAAGGGAAGGCAGAAAGGTGGAAGGAGTATATAGAGGGTTTATACAAGGGCGATGTACTTGAGAACAATATTATGGAAATGGAAGAGCATGTAGATGAAGACGAAATGGGAGATAAGATACTGCGTGAAGAGTTGACAGAGCACTGAAAGACCTGAGTCGAAACAAGGCCCCGGGAGTAGACAATATTCCTTTAGAACTACTGATGGCCTTGGGAGAGACAGTCGTGACAAAACTCTACCATCTGGTGAGCAAGATGTATGAGACAGGCGAAATACCCACAGACTTCAAGAAGAATATAATAATTCCAATCCCAAAGAAAGCAGGTGTTGACAGATGTGAAAATTACCGAACTATCAGTTTAATAAGTCACAGCTGCAAAATACTAACGCGAATTCTTTACAGACGAATGGAAAAACTGGTAGACGCGGACCTCGGGGAAGATCAGTTTGGATTCCGTAGAAATGTTGGAACACGTGAGGCAATACTAACCTTACGACTTATCTTAGAAGAAAGATTAAGAAAAGGCAAACCTACGTTTCTAGCATTTGTAGACTTAGAGAAAGCTTTTGAAAATGTTAACTGGAATGCTCTCTTCCAAATTCTGAAGGTGGCAGGGGTAAAATACAGGGAGCGAAAGGCTATTTACAATTTGTACAGAAACCAGATGGCAGTTATAAGAGTCGAGGGGCATGAAAGGGAAGCAGTGGTTGGGAAAGGAGTGAGACAGGGTTGTAGCCTGTCCCCGATGTTATTCAATCTGTATATTGAGCAAGCAGTAAAGGAAACAAAAGAAAAATTCGGAGTAGGTATTAAAATTCATGGAGAAGAAGTAAAAACTTTGAGGTTCGCCGATGACATTGTAATTCTGTCAGAGACAGCAAAGGACTTGGAAGAGCAGTTGAACGGAATGAACAGTGTCTTGAAAGGAGGATATAAGATGAACATCAACAAAAGCAAAACAAGGATAGTGGAATGTAGTCAAATTAAATCTGGTGATGCTGAGGGAATTAGATTAGGAAATGAGGCACTTAAAGTAGTAAAGGAGTTTTGCTATTTAGGGAGTATAATAACTGATGATGGTCGAAGTAGAGAGGATATAAAATGTAGACTGGCAATGGCAAGGAAATCGTTTCTGAAGAAGAGAAATTTGTTAACATCCAGTATAGCTTTAAGTGTCAGGAAGTCGTTTCTGAAAGTATTTGTATGGAGTGTAGCCATGTATGGAAGTGAAACATGAACTATAACTAGTTTGGACAAGAAGAGAATAGAAGCTTTCGAAATGTGGTGCTACAGAAGAATGCTGAAGATAAGGTGGGTAGATCACGTAACTAATGAGGAGGTATTGAATAGGATTGGGGAGAAGAGAAGTTTGTGGCACAACTTGACTAGAAGAAGGGATCGGTTGGTAGGACATGTTTTGAGGCATCAAGGGATCACAAATTTAGCATTGGAGGGCAGCGTGGAGGGTAAAAATCGTAGAGGGAGACCAAGAGATGAATACACTAAGCAGATTCAGAAGGATGTAGGCTGCAGTAGGTACTGGGAGATGAAGAAGCTTGCACAGGATAGAGTAGCATGGAGAGCTGCATCAAACCAGTCTCAGGACTGAAGACCACAACAACAACAACAACCAGACAGCGCGAGACAACAGGGTGTACTGCGCATGCGCAGCTACGATGACATAGGCAGCCCGTGCTTGGTGCTTGCTCTTCAACACATACATAACGTACCTTAAATGGCGCCCAAGATTTATTTTGATTACCAAGTTTAGATTGAAAGTATGATAGATAAACCCTTTTCACAAAGTCTGTAATGTTTCTTTGGTGCTTTTTAATCACAAATATAACAAAAACTGCCAGAAGAGTTTTTACAACCACGATTAGACACTGTACTGAGCACATGTACAGGAAACGGGAAAGTGAGATTAGATTGACAGTAAGCATAACACCATTTGTTGGTCGGTTGGTTGGTTTCTGGGGTTGAAGGGACCAGACTATAAAGGTAATTGGACCCAACACCATCTGTTAAGACAAAAATAGAATCGACCATTTTTTGCTAGCAAATGTTTTTCAGCAGTGCTACCAACGTCATCTAAATTCATTACAACTCATTTTAAAATTATTTTAAATATATAAAAGCTGATAAATTCTTTAAAAATAGCTTAATAAATTTAACTGTAGAATGTGAAGAAATGATGTGTGATACAGTTTTTTATTTGGATTTCCCGCCCTAAAAATTATAAGAATAAGAATAAGGTATTTTCAGCAAAAGTTGGCCTGCATAATTCAGAACATGAACAGTGTGAAAGCGAAGACGAATTTGTTTTCCCATCTGCGAATTTCTGGGATGAAACAAGTGATGAGAGTGACGAGAACATAAGTGTAGAGACTGAATTTTTAGCTAAACATTCCGCTAGAAATATATTTGGTCGAAGAAAATATCGCTGGTCGTTAAAGCCTTTTCTCAAGTGTCAGCGTGTTCGGCTGTACATTCGTTTGCCCATACTACGACCACCTGCTCAAGTAGGTAATAATATGGATCCTCTTACAGCTTAGAATTTGCATATGACACACGGTATTTTAAGTATCATATTGAAATGAACTACTGTAAAAATAAACAAAGAAAAGCCTGAAAATGATCCAGATGTTTGGTATGAAGCAGATTTTTGTGAACTAAACGCATTTTTCGGATTACGTTTTTATTCGTCTACTTTCAAACCCAGCAGGAATCATTTTATGCCACAGATGGTACCTACTGGACGCGATGTATTTAGATGTGTTACGTCTAAAAACCAGTTTGGTGTACTCCTAACATGAGGTTCGATGACCCTGCAACCCATTTTGAACCCAAGCAAAGCGATCCTATGGCTCCAGTGTCAGGGATTTTTACAAAACATATTGACAACTGTCAAATGTTGCACAGTATTGGACAATACACATGTATTGATGAAATGCTGCAATCATTTCGTGGCAAATGCACATTCAAAATGTACATTCCGAACAAACTGTGCAAGTATGATTGGAAATGATGTGCCTTACTGATACTCGCACTGGTTATCTGCGTAGAAAAAAAGTTCCACAAACCGGCTCCAGCTGTGATTAGACTAGCTAAACCAATTGAACAGACTAACCACAATACTACTGCAGACAATTGGGTTAGCTTAATGCAGTCAGCAACTTGTCTCAAGAGGACTGACGTATGTGGGAACACTGAAAAAAAAAATAAAAGAGAAATGCCAGAAGAATACTTGCCTGTGAGAAGAAAGAGTGTCGATTCTGCAATGCATGTGTGAATGCCGGAAAAGGGTAGGGTGGTGATTCCAATATGAACTATGCACCACGATGAATATAAAGATGGTGATATAGGTAAACCAGAAATAATTTCACACTATAAACACACTAAAGGTGGTGCTGAAGCCGCAGATGAGCATGTGTCATGTATTCGACTGCACGACGCACGTATCGAAGGCGAATGGTATTGTTTTTCCGCATGTTGCACATAAGTAGGGTGAATACCTTTGTCCTTCACAACTCCTACAAATACACTGCTCAACTCAGCCGCTTCACGTTTTTGAAGAAGCTTGCATACACGTTGGTGACACCACAAAAGGAAAAGTAAGACAAAAATTCTTCTATACCTCCTGAACTATGTGCAACCGTTCACCACCGAGCGAGGTGGCGCAATGGTTAGACACTGGACTCGCATTCGGGAGGACGACGGTTCAATCCCGCGTCCGGCCATTCTGATTTAGGTTTTCCGTGATTTCCCTAAATCACTCCAGGCAAATACTGGGATGGTTCCTCTGAAAGGGCACGGCCGAATTCCTTCCCGATCCTTCCCTAATCTGATGAAACCGATGACCTCGCTGTCTGGTCTCCTCCCCCGAAACTAACCAACCAGCCAACCGTTCACCGTGCTTTGGGTGTAGAAAAACCAAAAGCAGAAATCGTCGTAGAACGATTGGAAAAATACATAACATACTCCACTTGTGACCCAAAAAATAAGAGGAAGACTTATTATGTTTGACATTGTTGCAAAAGGCCAATTTGCCTTGAATGCTCCACAGAAATTTGCAGAGCGTGCAAAGAAAACTTTTGAGAAGAAAACCAAAAAAGTACTAGTTTACTTTTTTTCAATGCTGTATGGGGGTTTCTTATATATCTGTTATTACATGTATAATAAACAATAAAAATATAACAATGGAGCACTGGGTATATGAGTTTTTATAGCTTTAACATTATCGTGCAACGTTAACATTCATTTTGTGCAACTTTCTACTTAAATACGTTATTTTCACATAAATAAACTTTATTTGAAAATATATATATTTTGTGGTGTTAATGCAACATTTTACATAAAAAGCCATATTGTCTCACTGACATTGCTGAATGCAATTTTTATGGCAATTTGAACATAGCAATCTGTCAGACTGCTTCTGGGAAGCTGGGTAAGCTATTTCAGGAAATCGCATAAAACCTAAATCACGACGGTCAGACGCTGGTTCCAACCATCGTCCTCCCGAATGTGCGTCCAGTGTGCGAACCACTGCGCTACTCCACTCGCCCCAGCTCACCGCGCCCAACATGAGCGGCTATTCACGGGTAGTACGTGAAGTGGCACTTCACTAATACAGGGTGGCCCACGAAATGTGTTACCGATTGTTTCTTTCTCAATTTACAACGCACTTTAGATATCCCACTGGGATCTCTACAGCAGTACCAGCAGAGCTTGGAAAAACAAATGAGTTACGAAATGAAGTGTAATTCACGATACTGCCGCTAGGAGACTAGTAAGCAGCAATGGCTGACAATGGAAGACTGACGAGACAGCAACGATCGGCAACTGTGTTACTTTTTCACGAAACGAAAAGCCTTGTTATGACTCAGAGGCGTTTTCGACAACAGTTTAACACACGATGGGTCCCTTGCAAGAAGGCCATCCACAGGTTGTACGATAAATTTGTACAGGAAGGAAGAGTATTGGAAGCGAAGCGACCTCGGCCTAAGCCTGTTTGTTCGCCGGAGAATATTGAAGCGGTACGAGTTGCTGTATATAGAAGTCCCGGGAAATCGTGTAGAAAGGCAGCAGTGCAACTGGGAATATCCAGACGTTCCGTTCAACGCATTCTTAAAAGTGACCTCCATATGTACCCATACAAGATGACCTGTGCACAGAAGTTCACTGAAGAACACAAGCAGCAGAGACTACTGTTTGCTCAGTGGGCGGAGGACAGGGAAGAAACTCTCAGCAACGTTTGGTTTACAGACGAGGCGCATTTTCATTTAGATGGTGTGGTTAACAAAGAAAATGTACGCTTTTGGGCCACTGAAAACCGACAAGTGCTTCATGAACGACAACATTATGCTCCGAGGATTACAACGTGGGCAGCAATTTCCAGTCACGGACTTATTGGACCCTTTTTCTTTGAAGAAACTGTGAACAGCGAGCGTTATTTGAGCATGCTTCTCATTAGCTTCATTCCACAGCTTCTTGCTACTGCCTTGCCCTTCAACACGCAGTGGTTCATGCAATATGGTGCAAGGCCACATACTGCAAACACTGTGTTGGAGTTTTTACACGAGCATTTCGACATGCGGATCATTTCAGTCAGGTTTCCAGGTCGCTTCAATGACGGACAAAATTGGCCCCCCAATAGTCCAGACCTCAACCCATGTGACTTTTTTCTTTGGGGGTACCTAAAGGAAAAAATTTTCCCGAAACGTCCACGTGATTTAATGGAGCTAAGAAGACGTATTCTTCAAGCTTGCTGTGAAATTACAGAAGACATGTGCCGTAGGGTAATCACTAATTTCAGTGTAAGTTTGAAGGAAGTTAGGAAACGAAATGGTGGACATATTGAGCATATGCTGAGTTAGAACAAATCTCCATGGACAGCTCTTCATCATAGTCCATGTTCCTTTCAGATTGTATTGACAATAAAGTTTATATTCAAAAACAAAATGGTAACACATTTCGTGCGCCACCCTGTATTTTTATTTTGTCATACTTAAAACATTCCATTAATCTTAGACATATGCTGGTTTTTACTCCAAACGCATTTGCCTATTCTCCAATGTACAGAACTGCTGCTGACCAAGTGAAGAGAAGCAGTGTTCCCCTTTCTCGCGATCCAATCGACCTCACGACAGGAGTCGCAGGCTGATCATAACTGTATGGTTGCTGTAGCAACCGTGATGTCACATGCTTGAGTTTGTCTGTGGAGGGGGCATGCAGTGAGGTGGATTTAAATTTTATTCCCGGCTACTTCCAGTTACAAGATGGCAGACTGTTAAACTGTGATTGTTGTGTGTGTGTGTGTGCGTCAGTGTAGAAAACGCTTCCACCTGTAGTGCATTTAGTGCTGTATGTTTTAATTACGGACCTTGCTGATGAAGGTTTCTCGGGTCTCCAGCCGGATCGTAGCGTTGATATCTCGCGACGTTTCGGGAAGTGTCATACTACCCATCTTCTGGCGAAGTCATCTTCGCTACCACCTGGCTGGAGACCCGTGAAACCTTCATTAATAGTTTATTAGAAACCCTGTTTTCTCGTTGTATCGAGTCTTGTATTTCGATATTTTAGATCACGTTTTGATGGAAATGGACGAATTTCGCAATTGTGAATAATTTCCGTTCGTTTGCCTTCCCCATATCACAAAATTTGGCATTTCCTTCCAGTGCACTTGAAAACTTGCAAAATTTCGTTAGGCCTGTCTTCCCCGAGACACAAAGCTTAAGCGCCTAACACACACTATTTTATACGCTGATGAGAAGTACAGAAAGATTTCCTCTGGAAAGATGTTAGAAATGCTTAATGAAGATAATGACATTTTTATGGATATTTATGAACTGTCCTCACTCTTTCTGTCCGTCTCTTCTACTACAGCATCTGTGGAACGAAGCTTTTCTTACCTGAAGCAAATAAAAATATATCCGAGGAACGGAATCTCTGAAGAGAGAATTTTTTCTTTAACGATTATTTCACTTCAGAAAGATCTTGCCGGCCGCTGTGACCGAACAGTTCTAGGCGCTTCAGACTGGAACCGCGCGACCGCTACGGTCGCAGGTTCGAATCCTGCCTTGGGCATGGATGTGTGTGATGTCCTTAGGTTAGTTAGGTTTAAGTAGTTCTAAGTTCTAGGTGACTTATGACCACAGATGTTACGTCCCATAGTGCTCAGACCCATTTGAACCGTTTTAGAGCCAGAAAGAGCTTCTAGCACAGTTAATAAAAACGGGATCATTCTATGAAGACATGATTGAGAACTCTGCAATTTTAAATGGGCCAAGGATTGATATGATGTATAAGAAGTAAGTGAGGTTCAGTTATTAAAATAAGTTTACGAAAACAGATATATTTGTCTTTACTGGTAGCTGTGCACCTAACTTCCCAGCCACAAGCCACCACTGGCATCCATCTTCAGTGATGGAGCTGACCTGGGACATAGTCACTCCAGTATGTTGGCATCTTAACAACGACACCTAGTGTGCAGTGTAGGAACTACGAGCGGTTTGAAACTTCCTGGCAGATTGAAACTGTGTGCCCGACCGAGACTCGAACTCGGGACCTTTGCCTTTCGCGGGCAAGTGCTCTACCATCTGATCTACCGAAGCACGACTCACGCCCGGTCCTCACAGCTTTACTTCTGCCAGTATCTCGTCTCCTACCTTCCAAACTTTACAGAAGCTCTCCTGCGAACCCTGCAGGACTAGCACTCCTGAAAGAAAAGATATTGTGGAGACATGGCTTAGCCACAGCCTGGGGGATGTTTCCAGAATGAGATTTTCACTCTGCAGCGGAGTGTGCGCTGATATGAAACTTCCTTCGAGTCTCGGTCGGGCACACAGTTTTAATCTGCCAGGAAGTTTCATATCAGCGCACACTCCGCTGCAGAATGAAAATCTCATTCTATGAGCGGTTTGACAGTCAGTTTATTGGTATTGTTCTAAGGCGTTTGAACCTATAATAGTGAGTAGTTGATGAGCTGTGGCACTCGTTACTGGCGCGCCAGTCTCTTGGATGTCCATTATCGATCCTTCGATGTTTCTTATCTTTGCTTGCCTTTTTGTTTTCCGCATTGCATGGTTAGGGGCAGATGACGTTTGCTCGGGCTACCTGCTGAGATGCCGCGAGATACGAGGTGGGAAGCAACCACGTATATGTGGAGTCGGTCGTACACGGTCTGCCGGTTCAGGATGGAGGATACGTGTTGGCTGCCTGCCTGTCTGCTCTCCTAATTTTGAACGCCGTGCCTTGCGACCGCCTAGCTTGGGTTGCTGCCTGCAGAAGTTAAGCAGCCTTGCGTTCCTTTTAAAGAAAAGGAGCAAATTTATACGACTTTTGTAAACAATTTTGGTGGCCTTTTAAGTGTGGCGTTAGCGTCTACACTGCCTTTGGGGAGAGCTAATTCTTTTAAATTTAAATAGTTGGGGTTCCCTGTCCTTTATAATCTTTTGGGAGTTTTATTTGAATTTTCTCTTTGTGGTTCCTTCCTTGTTCATGGTTAAATGTTTACTTGTATAGTGGGAAGTGACTCCTGGTTAAAACTCGGAGGAGGTGTTTGATGTTACTGCCGCCTCAGGCATTCGTCTTTTCAATCAAGTGTTGTCATCCCTTCGAGCGAGCTGGTGTCACTCCTCGTTAATTAATGCTGGTTTATGTGTACTTAATTTTGAATTGGCCATTTGAATTAATATTTTGGAGCGCAGTATAGCACTAAGGCAACCTCACTGTATACCACCTTGTGCCCCAGTCTAGTACCTTAGTTTTCAGTGGCACGAGTTAGCTCCACTACCGGTTTTACTCATGTGCTCCCTTCAAAATCTTGTCTTGTATAAGTTTGTCCCATGTGTGTCTGGGAACACAGAGATGAGCTTTAGTATGACTTCAGTGCTAGTTAGTTAATAGAATCTACATTTTGGCTTGGCTTCCACTGAAGAGTTTTAGTGGAGTGTGGCGTGTTTGATTTGTTATTCATTTAATTACTGTAAGTTTGTTTATTTAATGGGGAGCAAGACATTTAAAGACTGTTGGTATTAACTCCCCTCCTTGCTGGGTGTTGCTAATTCGTTCCAAATGGCGTACTACTTATTCAATGGCAAGGTTGTTGATTAGTTGATTACTGTGAGTACAAATTCACGCTATTTATTTGTTGCTGAAATTGTTAAAAGTGCCTGTGTCGCGATTCAATCACTAACTACGTGTTTGAGCTAAATTGATATAAACCTTACATTGCCTCCTTAAAATTTGTTGCCAGCAGAAACCCTAAGTTTTGTCACTGCTTATGTTAACCTTTACTGGGAGCAATATTACAAGTAGTTAAATTTTATCTTAAAATGTGTATTTCTCTGATGTAATAAACGAGTGATAAAAGAAAAAAAATTGCACAGAGCATAACTTAATCATAGCTAACACTTGCTTCAAGAATCATGAAAGAAGTTTGTATACATGGAAGAACCCTGGAGATATTAGAAGGTTTCAGATAGATTATATAATGGTAAGGCAGAGATCTAGGGACCAGATTTTAAATTGTAAGACATTTCCAAATGTAAGGATGTAGAGGCTTATCTCACTAGGGGTAAGATAGATACTGCCTACAGGAAAATTAAAGAGACCTTTGGAGAAAAGAGAACCACTTGCATGAATATCAAGAGCTCAGATGGAAACCCAGATCTAAGCAAAGAAGGGAAAGCAGAAAGGTGGGAGGAGTATGTAGAGGGTCTATACAAGGGCGATGTTCTTGAGGACAATATTATAGAAATGGAAGAGGATGTAGATGAAGATGAAATGGGTGATATGATACTGCGTGAAGAGTTTGACAGAGCACTGAAAGACCTGAGTCTTCCCGATGCTATCAATCTGTATATTGAGCAAGCAGTATATGAAACAAAAGAAAAGTTCGGAGTAGGTATTAAAATCCATGGAGAAGAAATAAAAACTTTGAAGTTCGCCGATGAGATTGTAATTCTGTCAGAGACAGCAAAGGACTTGAAAGAGCAGTTGGATGGAATGGACAGTGTCTTGAAATGAGGATGTAAGATGAACATCAACAAAAGCAAAACGAAGATAATGGAATGTAGTCGAATTAAGTCGAGTGATGCTGAGGGAATTAGATTAGGAAATGAGACACTTAAAGTAGTAAAGGAGTCTTGCTATTTGGGGAGCTAAGTAACTGATGGTGGTCGAAGTAGAGAGGACATAAAATGTAGACTGGCAATGGCAAGCAAAGCGTTTCTGAAGAAGAGAAATTAGTTAACATCGAATATTGATTCAAGTGTCAGGAAGTCGTTTCTGAACGTATTTGTATGGAGTGTGGCCATGTATGGAAGTGAAACATGGACGATAAATAGTTTGGACAAGAAGAGAATAGAAGCTTTCGAAATGTGGTACAACAGAAGAATGCTGAAGATTAGATGGGTAGATTACGTAACTAATGAGGAGGTATTGAATAGAATTGGGGAGAAGAGGAGTTTGTGGCACAACTTGACCAGAAGAAGGGATCGGTTGGTAGGACATGTTCTGAGGCATCAATGGATCACAAGTTTAGAATAGGAGGGCAGCGTGGAGGGTAAAAATCGTAGAGGGAGACCAAGAGATGAACACACTGGACAGATTCAGAAGGATGTAGGCTGCAGTAGGTACTGGGAGATGAAGAAGCTTGCATAGGATAGAGTAGCATGGAGAGAAGCATCAAACCAGTCTGTGGACTGGAGACCAGAACAACAACAACAACAACAACAACAACAACAACATGAAAATAATAAAATCGTCATAAATTGTGAATGGTTTGCGTTAGGACGTTCAAACTATACATTCGACGGCGGGCATGATGTGCATTAGTATACGCATGTATGGTTTGGTTTAGTGACGAAGCCTACTACATATCTGGATTGGTTCGTCAGTAAGCAAAATTGATGCATTTGGGGGACTGAGAATCCACATTTTGCGATCGAGAAGTCTCCTCACCTTCAGTGGTGTGCAATGTTGTCACGGAATAATCGGTGCGATATTCCTCGACGGCACAGTGACCACCGAACAGTACGTGAAGGTTTTGGAAGATGATTTCATCCACACTATCCAAAGTAACCCTGATATCAACAAGACGGGGTTCATGCAAGACAGAGCTCGACCCCATCGAAGCTGGATGTCCTGGAGGATCAGTTAGGGGACTTCATCCCGGCTCTGGGGTACCCAGAGGCCACTGGCATGGGCCTCGATTGGCCGCCATATTCTCCAGATCTGAACACTTGTGACTCATTTTTGTGGGGCTGTACAGAAATAATCCCAAAGCCACTGCTGACCTGAAAACAGCCATTCAGGTCATCGGCAGCATCGATGATCCTACACTTCAGTGGGTCATGCAGAAATTCGCTATTTGTCTGTGTCACATCATCGCCAAGGATGGCAGGCACATTGAACACGTCACAACTTAAATCTGAATATTTGTTGTGACTTTTAAATGTTGAATAAAGTGTGTGATCGCCGTCGTTTGTAAGTAATTTACGTTTTTTCATATAGTTCAATAATTGTCACCCTGCATGCCATACAGTGCGACGTTTTATAGGGATTTTAATTATTGTAGTACAGTTTTGCACTTTGAAAGTAATTTGAGAGAAAGTGTGGGCAATGCTTGGAAGAAAATCGTTGCTGTCGCTGGCTGTTACAGCCTCTGTGAAGTATAGTAATTCGTAATACCTGTAAAATAACGGGTATAACACAGTTACGGGTAATAGCCTACAATAATGTACGTAGCGCAAGAAAAATTTTATTGCCGCTCATTATAGTATTGCTTTCTGCAACTCGTCTCACCCTCCTCATACCACCCCCCCCCCCCCCCAACTTTTTACGCATCTTTAAAGAGCTATCACGTTTCTGAGATTATTTCAGAAATTACTGAAGGTATTTTAAATCAGTCTCTGCAACTACAATAATATGTGTATTTTTGTCGCTAAATACATTTTGTTTTATTGAAATTAGCCATCATCAGTGGTCTGTAATGAAACATTTTTTACGATATGGCTTGCATTCTTCATCTAAAAACAGTTCGTTACAGATGTCGTTACTTACCATATATTATGTCTGATTTCCACTCACGTCAGTACCAGTGACTGCTTATCTGCTTTTGTGGAATACCCTCATTTGGTCACATTGCTAGTTGTTATAACACTATGATCCGCACTTGGAACATTGTCTAGAAATGTTTCAGCCGTCTCTGTGTAAGCCATGTTTTTTACATTCTTATTTGTGTAATGCTCATGTGTCAGTTTCCACAAGCAAGTAACTTATGATAGAGCAGTGTAAGTTTTCCAATGTTATCATTCCTGATACACTTGTAGCAATTAAAACTTGTGTAACCTGAAAACCACACACACATCAGTGGCAAATTTCGAGTATCACCTAAATTTCTCTTGTTGACTTGTTAAAGTATGCTTCTTTTGTCAGCACAAAGTGGAATATACACACTGTCACTCGCTGACAAGTTGCAAATGCGACAGAACCCAGAAACAGTGGTTTACTAAACGAGGAATTGAGGACAAATCAGGCCTAAAGCTTGTGAAAAGTACATTCTTGGTAAAAAGACTGCTGCAAAAAAATGAGTACACCCTGTACTCGGTTTCCAGTTCGCTCAAGGTTTATTGCTGCAACAGTGCATATGAAGTACATGAAATTATTAATTTTACAGTTCAATAGCACAGGTGCTTCTGAGGTACCAGGGGAGCTGTTCTGTATCTTTCCGCCATTTTGCCGATCGGTTCGGTACGCGAGCACACCGAGCGGTCTTGTTTTCGAAAGAGAGCCCCAACATTATTCTTTAAGCATTTCAGAAGCGATGTCGAAGGGCCCTGTTGCTATTGTTGTGGTCTTCAGTCCTGAGACTGGTTTGATGCAGCTCTCCATGCTACTCTATCCTGTGCAAGCTTCTTCATCTCAGCCAGTACATACTGCAGCCTACATCCTTCTGAATCTGCTTAGTGTATTCATCTCTTGGTCTCCCTCTACGATTTTTACCCTCCACGCTGCCCTCCAGTACTAAATTTGTGATCCCTTGATGTCTCAGAACATGTCCTAGCAACAGATCCCTTCTTCTAGTCAAGTTTTGCCACAAACTCCTCTTCTCCACAATTCTATTCAATACCTCCTCATTAGTTACGTAATCTACCCATCTAATCTTCAGCATTCTTCTGTTGTACCACATTTCGAAAGCTTCTATTCTCTTCTTGTCTAAACTATTTATCGTCCATGTTTCACTTCCATACATGGCCACACTCCATACAAATACGTTTAGAAACGACTTCCTGACACTTGAATCAATACTCGATGATAGCAAATTTCTCTTCTTCAGAAACGCTTTCCTTGCTATTGCCAGTCTGCATTTTATATCCTCTCTACTTCGACCATCATCAGTTGTTTTGTTCCCCAAATAGCAAAACTCCCTTACTACTTTAAGTGTCTCATTTCCTAATCTAATTCCCTCAGCATCACCCGACTTAATTTGACTACATTCAATTATCCTCGTTTTGCTTTTGTTGATGTTCATCTTATATCCTCCTTTCAAGACACTATCCATTCAGTTCAGCTGCTCTTCCAAGTCCTTTGCTGTCTCTGACAGAATTACAATGTCATCGGCGAACCTCAAAGTTTTTATTTCTTCTCCATGAATTTTAATACCTACTCCGAATTTTTCTTTTGTTTCCTTTACTGCTTGCTCAATATACAGATTGAATAACATCGGGGACAGGCTACAACCCTGTCTCACTCCTTTCCCAACCACTGCTTCCCTTTCATGCCCCTCGACTCTTATAACTGCCATCTGGTTTCTGTACAAATTGTAAATAGCCTTTCGCTCCCTGTATTTTACCCCTGCCACCTTCAGAATTTGAAAGAGAGCATTCCAGTTAACATTGTCAAAAGCTTTCTCTAAGTCTACAAATGCTAGAAACGTAGGTTTGCCTTTTCTTAATCTTTCTTCTAAGATAAGTCGTAAGGTTAGTATTGCCTCACGTGTTCCAACATTTCTACGGAATCCAAACTGATCTTCCCCGAGGTCTACTTCTACCAGTTTTTCCATTCGTCTGCAAAGAATTCGCGTTAGTATTTTGCAGCTCTGGCTTATTAAACTGATAGTTTGGTAATTTTCACATCTGTCAACACCTGCTTTCTTTGGGATTGGAATTATTATATTGTTCTTGAAGTCTGAGGGTATTTCACCTGTCTCATACATCTTGCTCACCAGATGGTAGAGTTTTGTCAGGGCTGGCTCTCCCAAGGCTGTCAGTAGTTCTAATGGAATGTTGTCTACTCCGGGGGCCTTGTGAAGGGTCCTAGCGAATCGAAATGCTGTTGCCAGTTCTCCTCGCGCCAACCAATCAAAAGCAATCTGCCTCAGGTCCACGCATGCGCACTGCAGCGCGCACAGCGCCATGAACACAAAGCGGCTAGCAGCGAAACAGGCGCGCTATCCTTCCAAGTACCGAAAATTGCGTTTACGTTGCCATAACGCATGACGCCCGAGCTGAAGTGCCCGCCTTCATCGCTCTTGCCTCCTCAACAGTATCAGGCGCAGTATATCCATTCCCATGATTCTCAGCTGAAATTCGTAGAAATGTTTACAGTTTCCCTGACCACACATTTCCATGCATGCCTAATAACCAAAGTGTATTTGACTGTTTTCTGCAGATTGTCGTAAATGCCGCATTACGTCATCTTATTCTCATTCACACTGACATTGTGTTTTGGATTTTACGTTCCGAAAAATTGATTCTGAGAGTTTCAAAGAATAAGAAGATAAAGACAATCTTTTTATAACTCGCTCCTAGAGATTAAGTAGTCCACTTCCCTATATGATACGTTAACGATTTGGGTCTTAAAACAAAATTAACGCATTTTCGAGAGCTCCTGCAGTTCGTCGAAGTTTATAACATGCATCTCCTGAATGAAAATGTTTCATATATGGTGCTGCAGTCTAAAAATATTACGGCGGAGATCTCTCATCTCTGTCTACTGTTGTAGACGATTCGATCGCAGATAAATACTTGTAACAGCAAGATTATGAAGATGACTGCTGATAGTTACATTCCCAGTAATTTAAGTTGCGCTCTTAGATTACTTTCTAACTGCATACTCGGAAATCGTTACATATTCGGAAAAAATGGTGAAGTATTTCTGACAAGAAAAAAATATAAAGGCCCCTGTCTGTTGTTTCACTCACAGCAATTTCATCTCCAGCAATTTCATATTTCGTTTTTTAAACACATAGAAATCGCGAAATCTTTACTGAGGAAGTGCACTCTTGCATGTAAGTAATAACGAATATTGCAGAAAAATCTTAACTCAGACGAATAGCAATGTCTCAGAACGTGTTTCATATATGAAGAGGAAAAAAAAAAATTTTTGCACGCGCCTGCCAGCGAACCCATGACCTTCCGTAACGGATTCAGGCGCACTAACCACCTCGCCACGCCAAACAACAGATATATAGTGCTCAATTCTCGTAACATTGTGTAGAGGAAGATAGGCTGACTTCGTTGCCAAACGGTGCTGCGTAAGTCATAAATGCGTGATAGTTTGAAAGGTTTCCAATATCAGGCTTTGCATGATTGCTTTACATTGTTACTTAAAAGTTGTAACACGGTTCGATAATTACTAACTAAACCATTTGTGGGAAAAAGTACACAAAGTCACTAGTAACGTCAGTTCACACTCATGTAATATATGTAAGCAGAGCCGATGTCTTGATATTTAATGATCTTTAAACTCTTATTTGCATAAAAATAACAGTTATTTTGAGAGAATATTGACTGAAAACGTTTTTTTTGTAGTCATTCACAGTAACAACGTAACCTAACCATATTTCTAACAAAGGAAAATAGTCTATTATGAACTCACTTCCCAATCGGATGCGTCCTCTGGTGATTCTTTACTAACACAATCACTAAATCCAAAGCTAAAACCGCTAAACATGCTTAAAATAACAAATTATAGGTGTACATAAACGACAGCTCACCGATCGACAGGGCCACGCTGAAATCCAAAACCTCTCGGTACAATTGTCGTAAAATCGGTGGGAGGACCGTTCGGTAACAGGTCTTAGAAACTTACTGAATAGGATATTTCGATAAAGAACCGGAAATGACGTCAATACCGAGACTAACTTACTACACCGGTATAAACGATACAGAATAGGGCACCAGGCATGCCATTCTTCACAGTACAGAAAAGTGTGATAAGGGTATGTAATACTTTGCGAGATGCCGGGGCTAGCAGTGTATTTAACACTAAATTCTTCTAGAATCTACATATGTAAATGATGCTCTAAGACCCCCCTATTCTAACTCCGACTTTTGCTGTTGCACATGGATTAAAAAGATACGTGAACTGACTGTAATCGACCCTGCAAGTGGAGTAGAAAAGAGTTTGGCACCTGCAATAATTTCATTTGATAAATAAGTTAAATAAAGGAAAGTTCCAGTAATGTAGTGAGAAATGATAAGGTTGATCTACCAATTAACAGAATGAAAGATCTGTCCAAAATAACAATATGATTTATTATAAGTCAAAATAATAAACAAAAACACATGAAACATTTACAATACATCACATTGACTCAAATTGGATACTCAAATAAATGCTGTGAAGGTGAAGTTGTCCCTAAACTAGATTGTGTCATTTATGACAAAGTGGTATGTGGAGCCAATTCCTTGCAACACAAGTCTGAAGAGAGACACACAGCCAACCCAACATTAATTTCTGCTACAGTAGTCAGAATTCAGACAATGAACACCCAAGACAGAACAAAGTTAGAAAAAGACGAACAGGCGTGCTCTGCTTAGCTCTGATTATCACCTAGGAAAATCCCTATCTGCCGGTGCTGCGGACATACATTACCAAACTGTCTTCTTAGCTGCAAGAACACGATCTGGCATACCGGAGGCGATGGCTGGTTGCTTCGACGTCCCGTCGTGGTGATGATAATGCCGCGAGTCTAGCCCTAAACTAATTATCCTGGGGTCTGGTTGTTCCAGACTAAAGACTTCCTAGCAATACAAATGCGCCTCTGAGGGAGACGAAGAAGGCTCGCCACACAATCACTGACGGTACAGTGATTGATTTTAACAAGCAAAGTCACACTGTAATTCTGATACAGTCAACTTTAGCCAAAACTGCTCCAGACAGACAACATAGGCCGCTTGTACGCAGAACGCTCATTTGCCAACTGTACTCGGAAAGTTACGTTGAAGTCGAAACTTCAGAAACTTCGTTAAACAGTTACAATTAAATAAAAGTATATTAGACAGCCAACGGAAGGCAGGCTGTCCAGAGCAGAGAGAGCTCAGTCTTGTAACCTACTCCGGCCGAAAGGCGAGAGCCGACTTCCCTCTCAAGAGCACCCGTACAAGCCGAACACAGAACATTCCCGCCCCCACGACAGTGGCCGTGGTTAAAGGTTCCAATCAGCAACTCGAAAACCGGCGGAAAATTCCACTCTATTGCCGGAGACTACCATACCACCAATGGAGATTCTTGGCGCCAATTTCTGCGCTGATTTTGCTACGTCACGGAGCTATGCCCTGAGCAAGCCAATCACAGTTACTATTTTGCAGAAAGCGCGGGAATTTTCCCGCCACAACTGCCTGAATACACAAGTCATTCCCACGCCTCCCTGCTAGCCCGCCAGAAAGTGTTTTCGCTATGTTTCTGCGAAGTAACGGAACCTGTAGCCCAGCCGCTACTTCAGGCCCCTGCGGGCGTGTCTTTTGACAATGTTGGCGTCTGGAAAGCATTCACTCGACTCCCTCACACCCGTCGGCTTAACCCTTTCAAGATCAGCAGAGCCCGCCTGTCACCGGACCACCTGGGTGACGAGAGACGCTGCGTGGGAAGTCCGCATGTGAAGGAATAGCGACTTTTCACCACATGCAATTAGAGAGGAAAATCGTAAGATAGAAATATGAGAGGGGGCTCATGCCAGCTCTCATAGCCCCTACGCCATTTTAGATTGCAATTGGTGAGCGGTTGGTCACTTAGGAGCAAGGTAGTGAGTCAATCGCCCAAGAACAATCTCGCAACCTGACTCCACATGCCACACTCTATAAAGAAAATCACTGCAACTGAAAAATGCAGCTCATAGAGGGAGGATTATTTATGATGTAGCCAACTTCACCTTCTTAATATGGAACACTAACACTCACATCACACATCCATACCCAGGGAGCCCCTTCCAAACACTGATTCACACAGACATTCACACTCTAAATATGGCCCGGGCATGTGAGCCAAATATGGAGCAGTTTATTCTTTACAATCAGAGTTGGAGTGCTCCGCAATTAAATGCCCACGATGTTACAACAATCTGAATCATTGAACTAATCTGAACTCACTCACACATGATACTATTTAAGTTAACAATCTCTTTTTGTGACCTTTCAGAATCTAATTACAACCTCCGATTCATTCTGTCTCCCTGCAGCAAGAATAACCTTTACAAAATGTTCCCTGAACTGATGGTCCATTCACAATGACAGTGGTGGTATCTGTTTCAGTTTATGGGGACTTCAGGCACACTGTTTGCATACACACAAGAATAAATACAAAATACAAAAATACAACATGGTGTGGAGAACAATACAGTAATTTGTAATTTGTGCGCCCTACTCTATCACTTATATAAGAATTACAGTGTAAAACACAAACACATACAAGGTGTGACATACATTACAAAAACAACACTAGAGAAAGAAATATAAGAAAAAAAACAAGGTTCATAGAGCGTCAAGTTGTGCTTGCACATTGCACAATGTTCACGACTGTGCTGAGAATGAGGCAGTAAATCACATTGTTAGAAATATTCGAAGCACTTCACAAATTCGTTAGTTTCTCTCAGGGGGTTGGTATGTTGAGTCATATGCATTGATGCACATGGTTGCATGTCTTGAGCATCGGAGGGGGGCTTTTGGGATGGGGCCACAGTACTGACATCACATAGGGCTAAACGTCGGGTATTGTTGCTACGTTGTTGCAACAGCAATAGGTTGTGCTGGAGCATCTGCAGTACTCTGTTGAGATTGCAGCAAGACCCACGCATATGATCGCGGCAGTACGGTAGGAAGACACAGTGATAGGCTCTCCTCGCGTCGATTAATTGTCTCTGAGGTCTACTAGTTGGGATACATCACTAGTCTAGGTCTCTTCTCTCGCTGGACAGTACTTTATGTTTCCCAATATTGCAGTTCAACGAGGGATGATGGCACGTGGAGTGACTCCACAAGTGTGTGAGGTCATCCATACAAGATCGAACTAGGAGCGACGATTGCTACAACTGCTCTTTAATAGAGAGGAGAAGTTAGAAATGAGACCATTCATTTGTTAGAGTGTGTGGCACGATACTGCTTTGTGTATGCAGATCGGCCAGTGGTAGTGAGTTGTAAAAACCCAAACAGGTGAGTATATAGCGTCCCTTTCTGTCCTGAGGCACATGAGGCACAGGTTCTGACACGATATGTGATCTTCTTCGTGTACTCACGACAACGTGGTCTGCCGCAGGGAATCCCTCCAAACGGCTGCCGCATCCGGAGAGCTAGCAGGCTGTCGCGTGTGGGTCGTGTGTCAGTGTCAATGGCCAGCCTCACTTTCGCTTGTGGCCCGGCGAGGGTTGTCGCCCGCCTAATCCTTCAGGTATACGGCCCGGTGACTGTCAGCTTGTAGGACCGGATGCTCTTGCGCCCTTCTCGTTAGGTGGCGCGCTGATGCTCCCCTTCTTGCAGGTAGCCGAAGACCTCTTGTTTTTGCTCCAGCTGGCCTCTGCATTGCCACGATACCCGTCATCTGCACAGTTCTGACAAAAATCTTATACATAACGACACACTGATGGTCTGTCATTCCAGACACTCTTATTTTACTTTTATAGTTATTAATCTATGGCTATCATTATAACAAAATCTTGGTGTATCTAATTTAGACATGGAAATAATTTACCTTGATATTTGTGTAGAGACCAATCTCACTATTGTATATGGTGTGTGACAACTGATGCTATGTATTGGATTAACAACTAAATGTGCAGGCCCGCACCAATATTACTATTACTTATATAGATCGACAGTAGACATGCTCAAGAATTAACTACCATATGCCAACGATCTACATTCTATGTCTTCTGAATAAATTATGTTATTATGCAGGCTGAAGTTTTACTGAGCTATAAAGAACATGCAACTATTCTACGTTCGCTCGCCGGTCGTCCCTCCGTCTCGGGTCTGTGATTTGATGACCTGAAAAATAACATCCCAACAGGCGCGCGCCTAACATTCCTACTTGTGGTAGAAAACCCCAATAATATTAATCTAGTTATTGTTAAATCCTACGGTTTAACTTATCCTAGGATATCTTACCTTTTTTCTATTTTTATTTATTTATTTTGTTTACCTTATACAATACTCTTACATAATTCCCGTTACGTTGAGATGTCTCGCTGCTCGCTGCTATTGACGACAGTGATGTGCGCGCCGTACGACATGGCCTCCGAGTTCTCACTACGCCTCACTGAAACTCCAGAGACTGGGTTGGCCATGGCTATACAAGACAATAAATTTATAGTTGAACTTAATTTTGTCTGTGATGCAGTTTTAGCAATGAAAGCGCACCTTTCCAGAGGCAATGTAATATGACCAAACCAAGACTGGTTCCTGTTGAGGATTCAGTCGTCCACCACACGCCAGCTACACAGTATGTCACGAATATCCAAGTATAAGTCCCTGGTTATTCATCTGTGACAATCGCAAGCAGCATGCTAAATCCCCAACCAGCACATTGGCATGGTAGGCTTTATGCCCGCATTTCTACCGTCTAGGGCACCATTGGAGTCAAACGCTCACAGGTTCACCCCGACTTGTAAGACAACGACGCTGGCGCATCACTGTAAAAACTATACTGCCCATATTCATCCTCGAAATCACGCAATATACCACAATCTTGCAGTGCACTGTTGCGTGCCTGCAAGCATTGGTATGAACGTCTCACGAACTGGTTGTGGCAGCTATAGAGCGTATCACGACTTCTCAGAACGCTTCTAAAAGCACGTTCTTGTATGCGCCCGTTTGTGCGACATCTCCTCACTCATCATTATCCCTCAACATGGACACCAGACAGGAAAGGACAAAAACATTGCTCATGAAAAGGTAGTGTTTCCTACTCCATTGACATTGGAAGTCGCGAACATAAACAAAAAAAAGATAGCAGCAGTAAATTCTTATGCGAGACAACGCAGCGTGTTACTACTTCAACAATCTTAATCTATTAATGCAACGATTATTGTTCCCCGAAGAAAGGTTCATATATTTGCCTATTCTACTATGTACACCACTTAAACTACTATTATTCCACGAACTTCTTTGTGTGAGAGATGTGGTGGAGTCCTATGGACTAGTGCCAATCCCTGGTCAGACTCCCCCTCCTCTGACGTGCATTAGGATTTGCAGGTCTAATTTGAATCTCCTGGTTCTCCTGTTGTCCTTGGTTTCGCTCTCTCCAATTACGGTCACTTTGCCGTTTGTTATTCCTCCTGTCCCAGATTCCTTGTCTAGATTGACCCTGTTCCCTGACGTTCTGGTTTCCGTGTCTCTGGTTTCCATAACCTTGAATAGCGTAACCTTGATTTCCGTAACCCTGGTTTCCTAACTGACCAGTGCGATTATGCGATCTGTTGTCGTCTTCCCTTGCTGGCCTGTGGTATTTGTTATTTTGCGCCTTCTTCCTGTCCTTTGCATCTTGTTTATCGAAGACTATTTCGAGTTCGCGCAATAGACTCTTGAATGCTTCTATGTCAGATCCACACTTCCCGACAAGTGTCTGTTGATACCTAACTGGCAATTTGGAAAAGCAAAATTTAATGATTTCTCCGTTGCTATATGGACTATCTAAAAACTAATTCTTCTTGAGTAAATCATCAAAAAATTTGGTTGCTCTCCTATGCCTGGACACTTCCAGTTCAGGACAAAATATTATTTCCTCTTTAATCCTGTCTTGCGTTTCCTTTGACCAGTAGGTCCGCAGGAATGCACCAACAAATTCCTGATAAGTCCGACACGTCGCTGCCACACCCCGCATCTTTTCCGCGGCTTGGCCTTCGATGTGTCCACACATGAATTCTAATTTTGCCTGGTTTGGCCATGACGACAGTAATGAATTTGTAAACTGCATCACCCAGCTCTTCGGATGCATCGACCCTCCATTATCTTTGTATTTCTGGAATTTTAGTATCAACAGGAAGTGATTATGATCAAAATCCTGTACGATCCTCGCACTGGTGTTGTCACTCGTTTCCGATACTTGCACGTCTGCTGAGTGTCCTGATCTATCTTGCTGATAACTGTGATGTGCTACCTCTGTATCACAGTGGCAGTGGCACTCAGAATTCACTCTTCTAAGTGGGCTACAATTATTGGAGCTATTACTAGGTGTTTCTGCGTGTGCATTGTTAGCTGTGCACTCTGTCACTGGGCTAGAGCACGGCGGGCTTTTCCTCGGAGACAAAATTCTGTGTACATTTATGACAAAGTGGTATGTGGAGCCAATTCCTTGCAACTCAAGTCTTAAGAGAGACACATAGCCAACCCAACATTAATTTCTGCTACAGTAGTCAGAATTCAGACAATGAACACCCACGACAGAACAAAGTTAGAAAAAGACGAACAGGCGTGCTCTGCTTAGCTCTGATTATCACCTAGGAAAATCCCTGTCTGCCGGTGCTGTGGACATACATTACCAAACTGTCTTCTTAACTGCAAGAACACGATCTGCCATGCCGGAGGCGATGGCTGGTTGCTTCGACGTCCCTTCGTGGTGATGATAATGCCACGAGTCTAGCCCAAAACTAATTATCCTGGTCTGGTTGTTCCAGACTAAAGACTTCCTAGCAATACAAATGCGCCTCTGAGGGAGACGAAGAAGGCTCGCCACACAATCACTGATTGATTTTAACAAGCGAAGTCACACTGTAATTCTGATACAGTCAACTTTAGCCAAAACTGCTCAAGACAGACAACATAGGCCGCTTGTACGCAGAACGGTCAATTGCCAACTGTACTCGGAAAGTTACGTTGAAGTCACCGGACCACCTGGGTGACGAGAGACGCTGCACGGGAAGTCAGCGTGTGAAGGAATAGCGATGTTTCACTGACTGCATGCAATTAGAGAGGAAAATCGTAAGATAGAAATATGAGAGGGGACTCATGCCACTTCTCAACTTTTCAACTTTCGCTGACCAAGTGCTTCCATGAATGCATGATTACGATAGAATATTGACCGTATTCTACAAACTGTCGTAAATGTCACATTATGCAATTTTATTCTCATTCACATTGACGTCTTATTCTGGATTTTTCGTTTCGAAATATGAGCTAGTAATGGGGCGTAGTACCACATTGTACAAATACGTCTATAAAAACACTTGAAAAATTCCTCAATTTTTCTGTTTTCCGTCGTTCCTTAGTTGCTTCAAAATTCAGGGAGCTACGTTCCGTCTATGAAACTTGTTGAAGGCAGTTTGTTTATTGCCATACGCATTTCGGTTCCTTTTCTTGTGATGACACTTCACAAATGAAAGAAACGAAACGCATATGGAAATAAACTGCCTTCAATTAGTTGCATGGATGGAACACACCTTCGCGAACCCGAAAAATTGTTTAAGAGAGTGTCAAAGAATAAGAAGATGCATAGAATGTGGTTGTAGCTCGCTCCTAGAGATCTAAATGATGAAGTAGCCTACTTCCCTATATGATACATCAAAGATTTGGTTCATAAAACAAAATTTGAAAAAAAAAATCGCTTTTTCGAGAGCGTGTGGCGACTGCAGCTATAGAAGTTCGTTGTACTTTATAACAAACATCTCATGAATCAAAATGTTTCATATATGGTGGTATAGTCTGAAAATATTGTGGCGGGAATTTTTCATCTCTGTCTACTATTGTTAAGGATTCGATCACAGATAAATACTTGTGACAACCTTGAGAATAAAGACGATTGCTTCTAGTTTCATTCGCAGTAATTTACGTTGTGCTCTTATGATTCCTGTCTGACCACACCCTCGGAAATCGCTACGTTTTCCGAAAAAAATAGTTGTTTGTGACAAGAAGAAATATAAATGACACTGTCAGTTGTTTCACGCACGGTAATTTCATCTTTAATTTCTTTAACATGTGGAAGTCACGAAATCGGAGGTACTCGTTACTGAGAAAGCGCTCCCTTACGTGTAAATTACAACGAATATTTCGGAAAAATGCTTCACTTTGACAACTAACGAAGTCTTAGAATGTGTTGCAAACACAAAGAGTGAAAACAAAAAATAAATTTGCATCCAATGGTATACGAACCTACGTTGTTTTCCACAGCAGTTTTTTCATTATTTCTTTTTTCATTTTTATTTTTTTCGTCTTTTTACAGGAGTATGAAGTGCTTATGGAAGCATCTTTGTCGCAACAGAAAGGTAGTATGAAAAGAGGGCTGGAGTGGTAGCGCCATAAAAAGGAAAAAATGAGCCAACAGCACACGATGTTCCCAGGCTGTCACCATCCAAGTACTAAGTGAGCCCATTGTTGCTTAACTTCGGTGTTAGGAAAAGAACTGGTGCATTTTTTCTTTTTTTAATTTTTTTCTTCTTTTCATCCGGTGCATTCTTTTACCTTTTTTTTAATTTCCAACTGGAACCACATCCTATTACACAGTAGTCTCTCTCTCTTTTTTATAATATATATATATATATATATATATATATATATATATATATATATATATATATTGTGTGTGCGTGTGTGTGTGTGTGTGTGTGTGTGTGTGTGTGTGTGTGTGTGTGTGTAGACTGATTCTATTTCACCACCTGATGCTAACTATATACCAAGAACAACATGAGGGACACAAGAATGAGATCAAGGTGCGAATCATCGAATCTCGATTGTGAGACCGAAAGAACAACATGAGGGACACAAGAATGAGATCAAGGTGCGAATCATCGAATCTCGATTGTGAGACCGAAAGAACAATGAAGGACATAAGAGGAGCACACATGTGTCACTATAGGAAAAATTGTAAGTAAAGTAGTTTTGCATACACATGAAGCAAGCAATGTGGCTGATAAGAAACTAGCAAAGAGTTTATGATGTTTTCCACTATTTTTTGTCATTAAATATTGTTCCCGAACATAGGTTCAATAAACGAGTCCATCATGAATTTGCCGATCGATGAAGGTGTAGACAGTATGGCCCACCAATCACACAGCACTATTATGTTTGGTATGTGAAAAATATTTAAAACTGGTACAATGACACTGTGAACAAGTGTGTGGGCTGGTTTAGTTCGAGTGATGAGAGCCATCACCGACTGGCAAGTCCTCCACACGTTGGAAACAGCACGACATTGCAGGCGGTGCTCCCTGGTGTCAGGCACGCCATACCTGCCACAGTTGGGGGAGGCGAGATTTTTGTCATGACTTGTAGCAGATACTTATGGCTTATGCAATCGAATACGTTCGCAAAGTCTACGGATAGAATAGCTGTCGATAGTTTATAGACTGCCGTGTGGGCTACTATGCCTCGGCTAAACGCTGATTGGTGCGCAGTGTGTTATTGACAACTTTGTACCACAACGCAGACACATCGGACGACAGAACACTGTTATTGATATTTGACCACCCTTGCTTCCAGTTTACAGTAGGTTAGCGAACTTCCAGTTTATTAACAGGAGGTTGGCCCATCAAGTCGATACAGAGTTGCCTTGCTGTCCTGTGTGGATCCGTGGCTGTGCGGAGGGCGTAACTTCTGTTAAGGATATATTCTTGTACAAAGGACATGCAGTAAGGGATGTTCGCCACCGATATTGGGATGCATTCAGATTGTGGCCGATAGGTTTCCAGCAGAGCTGCCGCCGATCCATCCGGGAAACTGGCCTGCAGAGTGGAAATGCGGTTCACGAGCAAGGCTGCACATTTGTGGCTGAAATCTACTAGTCGGAGTCCAGGACACCAACTGTTGCTCGCACTCTAAAAATTTCGTGGCGCCCGAGTAGCCAGTAAACTGATTGAGATACAACACGTCCTATTAATTTCGGCACACTAAACAACTGTACCATATACCGTGCCTTAGAGAGGATAGAGGAATTAATGAGCTTGACTTTCTGGTGAAAATGAAGCTTCCGGGTTGCGTGGCTTCTGCAAATGCCCTTAATGGAGTTCAGATGTATTCTCTAGTTTCGCGCTTGCATGTGCTGCGGACATGTAGTTACGTCTAGGCCCAACATTTTGTGGTCTAGCACGACTCTGTACCGGACAACATCGGTAGCTAGCAGACCCAGTGGAAGTATGGAGTTTTATGAGTGTTGTTCACTGCTCCAGACGTGCCAGACTGGCGAAGGGAGGAGCAAATCGAGTCTATGTCGGTTTTATGGTCTATGAAAGTGCCTACATCGTCTGTGTATGCCACACATTTAATGGAAGCATTTTATATTTGTACACCTTCTGATACCTGGCCTATTGTGCTGAGATGCGGGTCTATGGCAATAGCGAATAGGAAAACTGACAGTGGACATCCTTGTCTGACAAAGTGGCAGATAGGGATCGGTTTGGTTTCCCATCCATTTATTGTGACTACTGATTCTGCTCCTATGAGAAAGTTTTGAATTATTTTGATAAATTCTCGGCCAGACCCCATTTTTGTCATGACTTGTTTCAGATATTTATGCTTATGCTATCGAATGCATTTGCAAAGTCTACGGATAGAACAGCTGTCAATAGTTTATGGAGTGCCGTGTGCCTATGTCTCAGTATACAGACGCTGCATGAAAAATATCGGTGTATGACTCCACATGTTTGGTAGGAGCTGATAGCTTTGTTCATAACTGGCTTCATGTTCTCTGCAATACACACTTGCAGCGATTGTGTAATCCGTGTTGAGTAGTGTGATGGGTCGAAATTCTTGGACACAGAACGTGTGTTGTGTTTTGGGGACAAGCACAACTCGACCTTCCAGAAAATTAGCAGAAGTTTTGCTGCTACAAATTATTTCGTTAACTATGTCAGTGAGTTTTTCTTCAAACATGTCCCAGAAGACCTGATAAAATTCAGTTTAGAGTCCATCAAGTCACAAAGACTTACCTTTAGAGGACGATTGTACAACAGATTTTGTGTCTTGTAATGTCACCTCCACTCTCAATTGTTCGTAGTCCGTGTCTGAAATGTCAGTCTGCACGTCATATAACACGTAATTTAATGATTAGCCATCTACCTCAATGTCTCGAAACAAGGCCCTGTAGTGGGCAGTAAAATGTTGGAGAATCTCTGATTTCTGTGCGAGACGCTCGCCTGACGCCATTGTTATCGCTGGCACGTGTTTACGTGGTGCCCGTGTTTTTTCACACACGAGGTGATAGGACGACGGTTCTTCGTCGCCCAGAGCGCACAATGAGCGACTTAAGACCAAGATTCTTTTGCCCTTTCATTATGTATGTGGACAATCTTTGATTTAATACAGTTTAAAAGGAGGCGGAGATTATTTGGTCCGATGGGGGCGTTTAGAGCATCTTTGAGACATTGCTGAAAAATTCTAATATGCACTGTGTCCAGAAAGATACCTCCTGGCTATAACATTGAGCAATCAGTCTAATTTGTGGCTTTGCGTAGGCAGTCCATCAGTCAAGTGTTGAGCTGTAGTTTTTCTCTTTCTGCAGGCAATACTGCCACACGGATTGCATTTTCGAGAGGAAGCCTGTCGCCGCAAGGTGTCACGTGTTGAGTTTGTGCAACCTGGAAGCAGGTGTTTCATTTGCATGCTGCAAGTGTATGGCAACGACAAAACCGCGATGGTCGCTAAACGCGACTGAGATGATCTCTACACTATTTAGATTGTTTGTAACCTGTCGAGAGACATATATGCGGTCTATTCTACATGCCTCAGTATTATATATGTGCGTATATTGAGTCGTGTGAGGGTGGAGGAGACACTACGTGTCCCGCAGATCTTTGGCAGCTGACTGATTCACTAGTTCAGACGTTTGCCAACGTCTGGACGTTGTCAGACTCTACGGAATTCTTGTATAACATCGCGGTGCGTGATTTTATATTATTGTTGATATTATAAATAACATCATATCCATTTACATAACTGAAGATGTTTGCAGTGTATTCCTGAAGGAAAATTACGTCAAAACGATCGTACCGTACAAGGTGAGAATAGAAAAAGATTTTATTTGTGTATCGCAGGCAGACACTGAAAGCGGAGAAAGAAACAGAGAAGCATTATCTAAAGAAAACGGAATACAAATCGCGATAATTTCTCCTGCGTGCTCTTTGCAATAGAGATTTCTTAAGAAGCAAAAGTGAGGCTGGAGTTATGTGACGAATATTTGAGACTAATTTTAAGCCCTGTTCGAACTCAGGCATCTTCGGACCGGTCAGAATCGCGTTGTAGTCTTGAGCAGGGAGGATCGTTGGTGCTTTCCATCGGTATGTGAGTGTGTGGCAACAGCGGTGAGCCGACTTGCGTGGCATGGTCCACATGAATGTCGTCTCCCAGGATCTGGGGTGAGTGGCGAGTACAACATTCGTGCAGCTGCTCTGGCTGTCATTTAATTGGCGCTGATAGTACAACCTCAGTTACGAGCAGCTGTATGCCGAGTTCTTTTTCTCGTTTGTTAAGAAATTCCCACAGATGCCGAACAGTTGCCTCACGCCAGCGTTCTACTTCTGTTTCGGGAGACGCAACAGGGACAACTGCTACGGTGCATTGTTGGTCATCATCATCATCAACATCATCATTTAAGACTGATTATGCCTTTCAGCGTTCAGTCTGGAGCATAGTCCCCTTTATAAAATTCCTCCATGATCCCCTATTCCGTGCTAACATTGGTGCCTCTTCTGATGTTAAGCCTATTACTTCAAAATCATTCTTAACCGAATCCAGGTACCTTCTCCTCGGTCTGCCCCGACTCTTCCTACCCTCTACTGCTGAATCCATGAGACTCTTGGGTAACCTTGCTTCTCCCATGCGTGTAACATGACCCCACCATCTAAGCCTGTTCGCCCTGACTGCTACATCTATAGAGTTCACTCCCAGTTTTTCTTTGATTTCCTCATTGTGGACACCCTCCTGCCATTGTTCCCACCTACTAGTACCTGCAATCATCCTAGCTACTTTCATATCCGTAACCTCAACCTTGCTGATAAGGTAACCTGAATCCACCCAGCTTTCGCTCCCATACAACAAAGTTGGTCAAAAGATTGAACGGTGCACAGATAACTTAGTCTTGGTACTGACTCCCTTCTTGCAGAAGAGAGTAGATCGTAGCTGAGCACTCACTGCATTAGCTTTGCTACACCTCGCTTCCAGTTCTTTCACTATGTTGCCATCCTGTGAGAATATGCATCCTAAGTACTTGAAACTGTCCACCAGTTCTAACTTTGTTCCTCCTATTTGGCACTCAATCCGTTTATATCTCTTTCCCACTGACATTACTTTCGTTTTGGAGATGCTAATCTTCATACCATAGTCCTTACATTTCTGATCTAGCTCTGAAATATTACTTTGCAAACTTTCAATCGAATCTGCCATCACAACTAAGTCATCCGCATATGCGAGACTGCTTATTTTGTGTTCACACATCTTAATCTCACCCAGCCAGTCTATTGTTTTCAACATATGATCCATATATAATATGAACAACAGTGGAGACAGGTTGCAGCCTTGTCTTACCCCTGAAACTACTCTGAACCATGAACTCAATTTACCGTCAACTCTAACTGCTGCCTGACTATCCATGTAAAGACCTTTAATTGCTTGCAAAAGTTTGCCTTCTATTCCATAATCTCGTAGAATAGACAATAACTTCCTCCTAGGAACCCAGTCATATGCCTTTTCTAGATCTATAAAGCATAGATACAATTCCCTGTTCCATTCATAACACTTCTCCATTATTTGCCGTAAGCTAAAGATCTGGTCCTGACAACCTCTAAGAGGCCTAAACCCACCCTGATTTTCATCCAATTGGTCCTCAACTAATACTCGCACTTTCCTTTCAACAATACCTGAGAAGATTTTACCCACAACGCAGATTAAAGAGATACCTCTGTAGTTGTTACAATCTTTTCTGTTTCCATGTTTAAAGATTGGTGTGATTACTGCTTTTGTCCAGTCTGATGGAACCTGTCCCGACTCCCAGGCCATTTCAATTATCCTGTGTAGCCATTTAAGACCTGACATTCCACTGTATTTGATGAGTTCCGACTTAATTTCATCCACCCCAGCTGCTTTATTGCACTGCAATCTATTGACCATTTTCACCACTTCCTCAAATGTGATCCTATTTCCATCCTCATTCCTATCCCATTCTACCTCGAAATCTGAAACATTACTGATCGTATTTTCACCTACATTGAGCAACTCTTCAAAATATTCCCTCCATCTGCCCAAGGCATCCACAGGATTCACCAGCAGTTTTCCTGACCTGTCCAAAATACTTGTCATTTTCTTCTTACCTCCATTTCGAAGACTGCTAATTACACTCCAGAATGGTTTTCCAGCAGCTTGACCCAAACTCTCCAACCTGTTTCCAAAGTCAGGTTTAGAAATTGCATCCGAATTTTCGTTTCTGCGGCCACGTCGCTGATCTCTTTTTGTGGCTTTGCTCGGTGAATTGCTCGTAGATCTCTGACTTGGGGATGGACTAGGGTCTTTACGCAAAACACGAGTTTGTGAGGAAGCAACAGAACTGCACCCACTCTCTGAATTTTGCATGTTGTCCGGGAGTAGTGAAACAAAGTATGTGTTACCCCACATTCCATTGTTGCCAGATGTATGCGGCGATGACGTCATCCAAGATGGCAGCCTGTAGACTTGGCAATAGTACATGACATCATCCAAGATGGCGATTTGTAGACTTGGTAACAGCGCATGACGTCATTCAAGATAGCGGATTTTGGAGGGAAGTTTGAATTTTGGCGGGAAAATAGGTCAATTAAGCTACCTCCACTAACCTAAACTTCCAGAAAAAAACTGGCGGGATATTCAAATTCCAGCAGGATAATGCGTCAAACCACTAAATCGTTGGAAAATAGGCCAACTGGGCTACATCCACTAACCTAACCCCCAACCCCTCTAGAAAATGGCGTCATGTTCAAATTCGAACAGAATAATGCACCATATCGCTCTTACCTCTACTAAGCAAAGAAAATCGCAGGAAAATAGCTCACTTGGCCTACCTCCACTAACCTAAGTCACCTGACCATCACCTCTTCCTACAAACTGGCACCAACTTTTAATTTTTGCGGTAAACAAAATTCAATTCCCATATGTCTACTAAGCTAACAAAATGGTGCAAAAGAAAAGACACTTTGCTAACCTCAGTCGCCAGACTGCCACCACCTCCTAAACATTCGTGGGAAAAGGACTTGGACGTAAGACTTCATTTAAGCAATTCTATGCAGGTGTGTTTACCACTAGGTCAGGACTCCAACTCTAATATTATAAAATTTTCCTCATAGTCTTCGATATTAAGCACATACCAATATAGTCCAAATTATTTATCCACAGTCCTTGTAGTTTAGAGTGCTGTAGAGCTCTGACTAACTAGAACCAAATATAAAAAAAATTATATATTCACTCTGCAATAATGATCTCTTCTTTGTAAGACATTCTAAATTAATTTATAATTTTTTACTAAAAGAACTAATTCTCTCCTGATGTATAGAGAATGTACAAATACAGACAACAATCACTTTCCTCTGTCAATTAATTAAAAATATTGTGTTTCAAAGAAGGATCCAATTTAGATGAGACCTAATAACGACCCAACCCAAACACATCTGCCTATTCAATCTTCTTTTTAAACCTCAACCCGATCACCAAAGCTATCCATCACATACTAAATATTACTCCCCTATTCAAGCATTTAAATCATATCACACTTAAGTCATCTAAACTCGCATCGGACCTTTAATTAAATGTAAACTTTAATCACTCCTGCACCGGTCACCTGCACAGCGGACAAACATACATAGAGACAATCATTGTACCAAATCAACCTCATATAACACCACCCCTACAAGAAAATATTACCATCCCAATCTCACTTGAACCACACTCGACAATGAACTAATTAACACTCATTCAAAACGATCACAAACTTACCTAAACATTATTCTTCATGATTTCGTATGATCTGTACAAAAGCTATTCACACCGCATCTCTTATGCTATCTGGTACTAATGATATATTTCATTTCTAATAAAGGCATCAAATTCAATCACATACAAGCGCAAGATCACAGCAACAAGTTAATCATATCTCTTATACAAATGTATGCCCAAACTACTCCCATTATATTAAAATTCAAACATCATTCTACACACATACACAATATAGATAATATAAATTTTATCATTTATAAAAGTTTACCTTATTAAATACATCCATTTTAACTCAAAAGTATAGACCTGCATTCTAACCTCACTTATGATTTAAGCTCTATCCTTTGTGCCAAATGAGACAGGATTGTTTCGAGCTACCCCCATGCAACACACATAAATAGAAAAAAATATAAAATTATTAATCAATTTTTATTAGTTCATATAGAATGATTGTCACTTTGCTCGTGTACTTGTTCTTGTTCTTGTTCTTCCTCTGAGTACTACCCTGGAAGGAGGTATCACCGGGGATGGTCGCGTACACCTATTCAAATAAAGATAAATAAATTAATAATACATAAAATACAATGCACTCACTCCATTCCATCACACGCACACACACACACACACAAACTCTCTCTCTCTCTCTCTCTCTCTCTCTCTCTCTCTCACACACACACACACACACAGCACGATTTATGATAGCATTTTTTCTATTCATTAGCTGACCCTGCCTTGGATCACAGGCCGCTTTGAGTGAGACACTATCACATTTTTTAAACAATATCCTACTACATACATTACTAAATAATATTATATTTATAAATTATATTTACTAATTATATATCTTCATTTATATTATGAGACTACTAAAATCAATCTTTGGTAAGCAGTCCAGTAGACAAGTTCAAAATAGCAAAAGCATACCTCACCCTTTAAATTTACACATTATTACACCATGAAGAACGATACATACTTCTATATAAGAATACCTCATATAGATAATCATGTTTACCAGCAATGTAAGCTATAGTTCGTTCACTTAGCATGCATTTATCATCACGTTAAGGAAGGCAGGAGCATGCAGAACGAACGAAAGAACGAACACACACACACACACACACACAGACACACACACAGAGAGAGAGAGAGAGAGAGAGAGAGAGAGAGATCTAATTCTATATACACATTGCACCACTCAGTGTTCACAAAGATAAATTCTTTTCTATTTGATAGCCATCTCACCATGTGGTGGGCCGCAAAGAGACCTGAAAATAGACCAAGTGTAGTAAGAGATAGATAAAATTTCGAGTTCGTATAATGAATGTTCACTACGCTTAAAGGAAGTAAAATTTGACTTAATCAGGGATACTGGCAGAATCAGGCTGTTTAACGTTCAGCTCTGGTATAACTAGCGCCGTGTCTACTTCACACGTCTGCTTCATTCATAGCAGATCGGATGGAGTGAAATTAGTCATTTTGTACCTTTAGCTAACTAGTAAGCGAGTCTACCACAGACAACATACATTGCATATAATGGCTGCGACGAGTACATAAAAATCATCTATATTGTCCAACTTTACACACACTCATTCTAAAATTATTATATTTTTATCTAATTATTTATTAAAATCATAATTATATACGAAATGGTTACTTAGGATGGGTGGTGAAGTCTATGAATGAAGGTGCGAGCTGTAGGGTATGATGGGAGGATATACAACATGAATAAGAGAAGGGGGCGAGTAATAAGTGCGTGGATGAAGCACATGTGCTATTCTTCCTATATACCAAGGGTAACGCATTTGACCGCATGTAAACGTACCCCGAATTAACATATACTAGAACTAGATCACGCTCTGAAATGCATGAATAGATGACTAGGCACATAATATATCAACTCTGGTAACATAAATATCATACGCACTTATTCTCATTATATTCTATATAATGATTTCAGCCCTTAATGATTGTAGTGGGAATTACTCAAAGGCAGCTCCTCCAATAGGAAGCACTTGAGACCCCTCTCTGCTGCTCGCCTCGGGTGTTGTCAACGTCTGCCACGAGTCAGTGATGCCTTCACAAGCATTACGCATGCTGGTCGGGTATTCATTATCGGGGATAGGAATTGACGCATGTGGCTGATAAAAGCTGTTTTCCTTATGTTGTATAATGACTAGAGAAGATGAGTTTGTATGCTATCATAGGGGAGGTGTAGATTGAGGATATAGGTAATTGCGTGACATTTTTTTATGTGGAAATTTATGCCATCTATAGATAGTGATATTTGACCACTAGTGACAACAGTTAAGAGCGGAAATTAGGTCTAAATCGAGCACAGGCAGAATGTTGCGGCAATGGTGATAATATTTAACTGTGGTTGCAGGTGGTAAATATGTTCCTGGCTTTGAATATTGTTGTGGGTGTGATACGTATTTGATGGTTTGTATAAAAGTTTGGGGGTTTAATTGCCTTTGGTATTTATCAATGTGTGTAAAATTAATTTTACAGCTCAAAGTGCGAGAAAGATGAGTTGATTGGTCTTTAGATAGAGGTGACGTTTGTAATTCGAAAAGGAGAATGGTAGATTGATTGATCGACATGGTTTGTGGGGTGATATATGAGAGTCAATATAGGGCTGAGGACGTTTTCGTATGTTGAGGGTGGGAAGGGTATCAGGTTAGGTGTGGTGGGATGAGTAAATTAGATCTTATTTTTAAAAAAAAACGTTGTACAGTATGAATAATATTGAGGTTTTAGATGACTAGTCACATGGCGAGGCGAGAGCAGGGATTTGTGGTTATGTGTAGTTAAATGGCCGTGTAATGTCGCAGCAGGAGCAACGCACAGTGTGCCATTGTGTCATAGGCAGTAAAGACATGTGCTGCTAGGAGGTGTCTAGCATATGGAGGCTGCGCTCTGGGATTCTGCGACATTGATATAACGCTGACTACATAGAGCAGACTTTCACCTGCATTCGGCGGCTGCGGCTTGGGTTTGTGACGGATCGCAGTCCTGGACGGACATCTGTGTGTGCTTTGACAGTTGACGGGCGCATTGACCGCAAATGGGCGCGAAAGAGACTGTAGCGTTTGTGCTCTGCAAATACGTCGTCACTCCCTTCTGATAGCCGTCTAGGTGAAGACGTATTTGGATAGGAATTTCCGAGAAATGAAGTATGAATGAGATGGCTCCACTTGTGGAACACAGTCGGGGGGCCTTTGCGTGGTTTTACAGTTGACGGTTCCGTCGGGTGTGCATGCGATTGTGTGAGCATTGGTATCTATCGGATGGGAATTTATCTTGTGTTACATATTAAGGGGGGTGCCACCAACTCATGCTTGCAGAAGCCGAGCGGGGGGTGTGTGCTGTTTTTTGACATCTGACGGATGCGTGACTTCGCGATCCTTCTGATAGCTGTCTAGGTGAAGACGTATTTGGATAGGAATTTCCGAGAAATGAAGTATGAATGAGATGGCTCCACTTGTGGAACACAGTCGGGGGGCCTTTGCGTGGTTTTACAGTTGACGGTCCCGTCGGGTGTGCATGCAATTGTGTGAGCATTGGTATCTATCGGATGGGAATTTATCTTGTGTTACATATTAAGGGGGGTGCCACCAACTCATGCTTGCAGAAGCCGAGCGGGGGGTGTGTGCTGTTTTTTGACATCTGACGGATGCGTGACTTCGCGATCCTTCTGATAGCTGTCTAGGTGAAGACGTATTTGGATAGGAATTTCCGAGAAATGAAGTATGAATGAGATGGCTCCACTTGTGGAACACAGTCGGGCCTTTGCATGGTTTTACAGTTGACGGTTCCGTCGGGTGTGCATGCGATTGTGTGAGCATTGGTATCTATCGGATGGGAATTTATCTTGTGTTACATATTAAGGGGGGTGCCACCAACTCATGCTTGCAGAAGCCCCGAGCGGGGGGTGTGTGCTGTTTTTTGACATCTGACGGATGCGTGACTTCGCAGTCCTGTGCACAGGGTGTGGTGGAGGGTGCTTGCGTGTGTCTGCTGCGCTATTTTGCGAGCGTATCTGTAGGCTCTGCTATGCATTATTTGGATAATTTACGAGTACTGAGCGTATCTATACATCATTGTGAAGAATTATTTAGGAGCAGTTAGCTATTGTGTGCTGAAATTATGAGTTGGGTGCGTATCTGTGGGCTGTACAACATGACCTGGGGCACATCTGGGTGGGTGTTTTGTTATAGACATACTGTATCATTAAATACATTGTTTCAAAAATAAATATAGTGCTGTTAAACAGTACTCTCCCCTGCAGCGCAGAGCAGGCTGAGTCGTTTACCCTCACCATCTTAGTTTACGTCACAAAAAGGACAATAGCACTCTCTGCTATTGGTACTGGGTACTAGACCTCGTGGAGAACACACTGTTTGTGTCATCAGTTGGTGTCATGGAGGTGTCCTCTAACGGCATCGATATGAACTAATTCATTTGGGCTATGGACTCAGTGGCGAATACACTTGGTGGTGGTGCTGCCTCTAATTGTTTAAATAAAGGCTGGTGTATGATTTGACAGTTGACGATTAGCAAGCATAGTATTTCTGTTGGATCATTATTTTGAGAATTTAAGAGTTGTCTGGCTATGGCATGTCTATAGGTTGTTTAATGTGTTATTTTTGACAGTTTACAATTAGCAAGAGTGTGTGTAGAGTGTTATACATAAATTACGTAGGAGTAGTTTGCAAAAAAAAAAAAATGGTTCAAAAGGCCCTGAGCACTATGGGACTTAACATCTGTGGTCATCAGTCCCCTAGAACTTAGAACTACTTAAACCTAACTAACCTAAGGACATCACACACATCCATGCCCGAGACAGGATTCAAACCTGCGACCGTAGCGGTCACGCGGTTCCAGACTGAAGCGCCTAGAACCACACGGCCACACCAGCCAGCGAGTAGTTTGCAGGTCAGTATGTTGTGGGGGACGTCAGAGCATGTGTTCTGTGATACATATACTCTGTCCCTAAATAAATTGCTCCCAAATAAATAAAGTACACTCCTTCCTCTCTCCATCAGCCTAGTGGGGGGTGAGTCCTTCTAACCCACACCTAGGAAGAGGTGGCGGTCTGGCGACTTATGTTAGTGGTGGTGAGCTCCGTTTGAAACAGTTTTCTTACGTCAGTAGTGAAAACTCAAGTGAGCTTTGTTTACTGGCAGAAATCAAACTTGGTGCTGGTTGCTAGGAGGAAGTGGTGGTCGGGTGGCTGAGGTTAGTACAAGTGTCCTTTCCTTCCCACAATTTTCTTGGCTTGGTACACAAAGCGCAAGTGACCTTTCTTACTGCCAGAATTCAAACCCGGCGCCGGTTCCTAGGATTAGGTGGCGGTCTGGACCTTGAAAAGTAGTTGAAATTATATAGTTGAACACCTTTTCATACATATATGAAAATATAAATTGAATTACTTAGTGTGATTAAAAATGAAATGCAATTAAGTTCTTAGGTAATTGATAGGTTAGATGCGCGATGTCGGAGTTAGCATATTTACAGAAGACTATGTCCGGCGTGTGTATGGAGGTGGCGGCCGAGGTTGTGTGACGAAAGTGGCCAGACATCCGCAGGGCGGCGGCGCGGCGTGTGTCCGGTTATAACACGCGTGAGAGAGAGAGAGAGAGAGAGAGAGAGAGAGAGAGACAGAGAGAGAGAGAGAGCAGGTGATCCTGTGCCATCATGCGATGTCATGGTAGTGTCCTCTGGTGGTCACGATGTGAACTAAGCCACTTGAGCTCTGGACCTTGTGGTGGTGGTGGACACAGTGGGTGCAGCCATCTTGAATAACGATACATGCGTCATGTTCTGATTAAAGAGTGGCACCCTCTGCTGATGAGAATATGAACTAAACCAGGTGGAATCCGGACCTTGTGGCAAACACATCTGCTTAATATTGTTTAAATAGTAATAAAGAGAAATCTGGTTTTTCCGCCATTATCGTGCTGGAATTTGAACTTCCCGCCATTTTTCTTGGGGAGGACGTTAGGTTAGTGGAGATAGGCCAAGTGTACAATCTTAGACCACGTGATGGACACACTGGGTGCAGCCATCTTGATTGACTTCACGGTCGCCATCTTGGATGACGTCTTGGTGGCACTCTTATAACACTCCCTCTCTGCTAACTACTGTACCATAACCTCAATGCCAGAAGCAGGTTGTAACATAAAACAATTTTGTAAAAGTAACTATGGCACAAAGCAACAGAGCAGTGTTACCCTCTGAGAGGAATTTTGTTAAGTTGACCGTATTGTTCCTAATGGAAGTGGCTTATCGGAAATGAAAGTCAGAATTACGTTAATATTGGAATAGTGACAAACAAAATTTTGCCTAGCTATACTGTTTATAGAATAAGGGAAACGGTCGCCAGCCTAATTAGGCAAGAGAAAGATTAACATTCTTGTTTATGAAAGTAGGTATAAGTAACTATAATGGACAACACAACAGACACAACCTAGACTTAGCAACACGCGAGTGCAATGAACTCTAACACACATATGTTTTAAGATTGAAGCTAACAGTTAGAGCAGCAGGAACTATTTTCAAAATTATAACAGGTACAGAAAAAACACTATCACTTTCAGGGTTTACACAAACTGAGTGGTCTTTATACTGTTAATATGCACACAAGAGAGACAAACATTTGGCATACATGAGAATGTAACGTTTCACAACTGCAGCTTTCTCACTTTTACTACAACGAAACACAATGTTGACAAAATTGCAAGAAACTGACTCACCTTTTGGAATTTACCACAGACAACAACGTGATCATTTACTTTATAAGACTCAGCCTAAAGTTTGAAGTTGGTAACAGCACTTTAAATAGCAGTTTCAATAGGAAAATTATTATTGGATAAATAACATTTGCTTTAACTCACTCTGTTACCACATTAGCTTTAACTATCTTTCTAATAAGTTCAAGAGGCATTATTTAACAAAGCTCTAGGCTTCAGCGTACTTTCAGTAAGGACACTCGGTAATCACTTTACTTCAAACGGAGAGGACCCTAAGAGGTGTTATGATGAGGAGTAAAATCAAGGTAAGTAAATAAATTCCGATATGAATTACCTTATATTTCAGCACACTAACACATCCATTAGGCTGATCCTTCACTGTACTTCAATATAGTATTACGTTACAGTGATTGCGCAATGTGGTGGCAACTGCATGTTGGTAGGTGGAATTACAGGTAGAATTGCCGGACTTTATCGTATCTTCATGGCGATGATTCATACAAATTCTAGAATAGATCCAGCTATTTATCCACCCATCCGAGGCATTGGAAAGAAGCAGTAAAAGCCTCTCTCTGAATCAGCATGATATGCACCTTTACATTGACAGTGCACAGACTGGTAGCTCCTTTCCGACTGACTGCTCGTCTCCGACTGACTATCAGTTCCACCTTTTCCACCTATGCCAACCACAATTTGCGCGTGCTACGCATTTCCGTTCCAGAGGGGAACCACTACACCATTTACATACAAACTAACTAAGAACCCTAAGTGAGGATCAGCAATTTACATAACAGCAAACAAATACATTAAATAAAACAGAACATTTTCACATATTGACACTTCTACAAAAAATTATTCACACAAAATTACAATTACATACAATAAGTTCTGTTCCCTCCAAATGGGACAAAGAATACAAATTGCAGATACACTACTTTGCATAGAATCAAATCACGACATCAAAGGTTTGACAAAGAAAAGAATACACAATTTTATGCTATCGATTTGAACACATTCACAGGCGATCAACAATGTAACATTAAATAAAGCAAAATGAATCCATACAGCATAAGAGCTGTGGTGTTACACTCTCTTGTGGCGATGGTATGTACTAAGTCAGTTGGAGTCCAGACCTCGTGGTGAATACACTAGGTGTCGCCATCATGGATTACGTCACAGATGCGAGTGCCCTCTGGTTGTGGCGATGTGCACTAAGTCAGTCGGAGTCCTGACCTTGAGGTGAACACACCTGCATGGAATTGCTTAAATAAAGTCTTATATCCAAGTCCTTTTCCCACGAATGCTTAGGAGGTGGTGGCAGTCTGGCGACTGAGGTTAGTAAAGTGTCTTTTCTTTCGCGCCATTTTGTTAGCTTAGTAGACATATAGGAATTGAATTTCGTTTCCACAAAAATTAAAAGTTGGTGCCAGTTCGTAGGAAGAGGTGGCGGTCGAGTGATTTAGGTTAGTGGAGGTAGGCCAAGTGAGCGATTTTCCTGCGATTTTCTTTGCTTAGTAGAGATAAGAGCGGTGTGGTGCATTCTCCTGTTCGAATTTGAAATTGCCGCCATTTTCTAGGGGATTGGGGGTTAGGTGAGTGGACATAGACCAATTGGTCTATTTTCCCGCCATTTTCGTGGTGTGATGCATTATCCTGCTGGAATTTGAATTTCCCGCTATTTTTTTCTAGAGGTTTAGGTTAGTGGAGGTAGCCCAATTGACCTATCATTGCGCCGAAATTCAAACTTCCCGCCAAAATTCGCCATCTTGGATGACATCATGCATTGTTGCCAGGTATACAGGCCGCCATCTTGGATGACGTCATCGCCGCCATCTTGGACACATCTGGCAACAATGGCATGTGGGGTAGCACATACTTTGTTCCATTACTTCTGCGGTTGTATCAGATGTCCTATCATCACAGTTTCGCATCTCTGGATCGATGTCAGCCACTACCGTTTCATTTCCTACATGATCGTGATGTGCCGCAACATTATGCAGTGGCACGTTAAGAGAATTTTTTAGAATGACAGCTTTTTCATCAGTTTCTGTGACCTCCGTAGCATTGTCGTTTGTTGTTATAGTATTGTCTGTGTCTGCTGGTATCATGGACGGTTCACATACAACCTGTGTCACAGGGTGCGTCAAGGGCTGAATTGGAACAACACCTAATGGCACTGACACAAACGAATATTTCTGCATCTGTGCGCTATCCTATCCAAGTGGGAGCTGCATCGGCCGCCGCCTATTCGGGCAATTTTGGCGAAAATAATCCGTTGTGTTGCAGTAGGAAAACACACGTCTGTGGTTGTCCATTGTATGATATAAAAGCTTTGTAACCGCCTATGACGAAAGGACGGGATGTGATGCTTCAGCTCAATACAGACACTTCTTACTCCATCGTAAACTTTTAGTCGAAATCCACTGTCCCGTTTTTCATTGGTCACTGAAATCACTTTCCCCAATGGTATGAGACTACGAGCAATTATTTGCGTTCGGATTTCAAATGGAAGATTTAAAATACCCACTTGACGGATCCCGTAACCCGCACGACACATACCACATCGCTAACACTTCCGTCACGGTATTTGAATTTCCATTTTCCACCATTTTGATTCACGATCTTTTCGCATATTTCCACTCGTTAAATTTCATGAACAGCCTTCCTGTAATGAAATCCCAATGAACTCCATATGTTTTGGTACCGCTGAGATCGAGTTCGACAATAACGCTATCATGTGCTTCGCATGCCATGGGGCGTACAGCATCTTTCTCGAAAATAACTTTCAATATGTTTGATTGGTTTACGTTTTCCTTTTTCTGCAAAAAACGCGGGAAAATGAGAAACTTGACAGTGGAATGCAACGCGGCGATGCCAACAAAGCGGCCGCTAGCCGTGCACTAAAAGTATTTTGGTATCATGCAGTATGCAAACCTACGACCTTTGAGACGGCAGTTCGTTGTTTTACAGACTTCGCTATTACAACTCCGATGCTGTCAGCACTATATTTTATATAATACCATTCGAGAGAGATGCAGGATGACTTCGTTGCCAAATGATGTGAGCGCAAGCCATAAATGCTTGAAATTTTGGAAGGTTTCCTCTATCAGACTTCACAAAAATCCTTTGCATTGTTACTTGCAGGGTTTACACGCGTTTCGATAATTAATAAATAAACCATTTGATCAAATGAGTACGCGAACTCACTAGTAATTTCAGCTAACACTCATATCTTAAGCAGTGCTGACCTTTTGAAATTTAATAATTTTTTAAACTCTTAATTACCACGAAATAACAGGTATTTTGTGAGGGTATTGACTGAAACTGTTTTTTATTTTATAATCATTCATAGTAACAACAATACAAACCATATTTCTAACAAAGGAAAATAGTCTATTATGAACTCACTTTCCACTCGGATGTGTCTTCGTGATTCTTCAGTAACGCAATCGCTAAATTCGAAGCTAAAACCGCTCAATATGTTTAAAATAACAAATTCTAGGTGTAAATAAACCACAACGAACCGAACAAGAGGGCCATACCGAAATTCAAAACCTGTCGGTACAATTGTCGAAAAATCGGCGGGAGGACCGATCGGTATCAGGTCTCACAAGCTTATTGAATAGGAACTTCGGATAAAAAACCGAAATTGACGTCACTACCCAGGCTAACCTACTGCAGCGATCAGTATGAACGATACAGAATTGATGCAACTGCAGGCAACACCAGTGGACAAAGTGTGGTGCTCAACTTGGGGAGAGGTATTTAAATGAAAGTACAGAAATTCATTGTATGCAGTAGCAACAAAATCACAAAACTATTTTAGTACTTCAATCCACGTGATATAAATATGAAAATACTGAAATATTTTATTTACCACGTTTCCTTTATCAGTAGGAAGAATCTATGCACATTTGTACAGCATTGTGTACTACATGGGCTACACAACCAATGCCTTGAATGTTCATTTAGAGAACACTGTTCAGTTTGGAATAAACTTTGTCTGTCCATGTTGTATCCACCAAAATTAGCGTTACAGTTATCTGCACAAAACGCGACCATCTTGTCAACTAATTTGTCCTTTCTCAAGATGACCACGGCATAACTAGCTAATATTTACGTTGTTTCCCCACCAAGATAGAAACTTGAAATTTGCTGAGAGTGTGGGTGTCATTTAAGAAGTAATTTTTCGTAATTGCGCTCATACGGTGGTGAAAGACGTGATTACAAGTTTTTTCAAGGTGTGTCGTTATTAATGTAATTTTGAAGCTAGACCTACGAAAACTGATCTTGATCAGAAATAAACGAATATCTGTTTCAGGATTTTTTGAGATTTTACCCCTATGGGGATGAAATAGTGGGTGAAAACTTGCTTTAGAGAATAAATCAGTGTTAGACAACAACTAAAGTATTTTTAATGACATATCTATGAAAATTGGTATTTAACGTCTCACTTACAAAGAAAAAATATGTCTTTCAGTGCTTTTGGAAATTCAACCGCTAAGGGGGTGAAATAGGGAACGAAATGTATAACGAAAATATTTCACTGTGGAAGCATTTTTAAAGTTGAATCTATGAAAATTTTTGTTTCGCCTTTTGGGTAGATACAGAGAGATAAGTGTTAGGGATGAAGTTTTCCATGGAAATATCGTTCTAACCACCAGCATCGCTTATTGGTCAGAAGTATATTCGGAAAAGATCAAGCTTCTATGGCCTTCATTAGTGTGAAAAGTTTAGAAACTGTTACAACTGGTGAAAAACAATAAAATTTCATTGAAGAAAAGAAAAAATGTGCAGACAGTACAGTCCACACGAGTGAAGCAGCCGCCGTTAAGCCAGCGACACACTCGGAGGAGCAATGTTCAGGAATTGTTCACCACAAATCGGAACAAGAATCTGTTTTGTTGGCTCATTTATATATATTTTGTACATTTCCAACAACTGAGCGGAAATCAAACGTCGGTACCAGTACGTCAAGAGTTTAAGCTAAACATTAAGCAGTAATTTTTGTGAGGAAATTGTTCAGCTAAGAGTACTGCACCTCTTTGGTACATGACACACTTGTCGGTGAATCTTTATGTTAACGCGTGAAAACTGTACTTACTGCAACGCAGTCGAACTTTTCTTGTGGACTTCCAACTTTGCTCCGCCGATTTTCCTTTTTTTCCCTTTATTTTAATTTTAACTCTCCATCAGGGACGGCCTGGCAGCAGCATAGGCGCTACTCTTCAACCTAGATTTTTTTACAGTGGGACAGGAGGACACATAAAAGAATAAAAAGGAGAAACATAGCTATAAACAATGGAGAACATAATGTGAGAAAATATACAAAAAAGGGGTGACTGTAAAACGGAGATAAAAAAAGAAAAAAAAATTGTATACAAAAACCACACAAAAATTTTTTTGGTAAGGTCTTATGGGACCAAACTGCGGAGGTCATCAGTCCATAAGGTTACGCGCTACTTAATCTAACTTAAACTAACTTACGCTAAAGACAACACACAGAGCCATGCCCGAGGGAGGACTCGAACATCTCCGACAGGGGGAGCCGCGCGGACTGTGACAAGATGCCTCAGACAAAAACCACACACTGTGAGAATTAAAAGACAGAGCCAGACACAAGTGCAAGTAAGGCAGGAGCACGAAAAGTCTCATAACGATTAAAACAGCCACGTGATGGGTGGCGCAGCACTGAAAAACCACTGACGTCAAAACTATCTACAAGTCGGGCACACGATTAAAAACCACACCACTTGACGACACTTCAGAACTTCACAGAACAGAACACTGTTCCAGCACACATGGCGATGAATACCATCTGGGAGGATCTGCCAGCGATTTTTTTTTCTTTATTGTTATTTTAAACACCTTGTACAAAGGTGGGCGTCAGCAGCATAGTACGCTGCTCTTCAGCCTCAAGTGGTACAATATAAGACATAGGAGAGGCACAGATGATACAATACAAGTGGCGGGCAAAAAAGCTGTAGACACAGAAAACAATATACATGAAGTCATTCACACTAGACAAGAAAAAAAACACTAAAACCTGTTGACACGGCACACAAACACTGTCGACCGCGACGGCACAGGTGAACGGTGGAGCGTGACGGCGAAATAACACTAAATACAAACACGAAGGCACACACACCAGACACTGATAGCGATGATCTCCGGCACGCGAATGTCCACTGAGTGTGTACGAGTCCAGGGACCTGCCAAGAGAGGAGGGGGGTCGGAGAGGGGAGAGCAGAGATGCCAAGGGCCGGGGAGATAGGGGGAGGAAGGAAGCGAGGAGGGGGGTAGGGGAAGCCTGGGGGAAGAGGGGTGGAGGAAGGGGGGATGGAGGGAAAAGGGGAGAGAAGGGAGGGAGGGTGCCCACTCTGCCAGCAATCGATTTTCGTCAGATTATTCTAGTTACTGTTTCTGTCCCTTCACAAGGGAGCCAGTGAAGTTTCTGTCCCTTTCAGACATGAAATGTACAACACTGTGATATTATTCTACACAAACCTTACGAGAACACACGACATTTCCTATTTTAAATGAGCGACAGAAACGTGTTCGGCGAACATCGCTGCAAATGTTGCATGACTCGATTTCACACAATCACCAACAGCTGACAGTGGCTTTCAGTGAGAGAAAAAGACGACCACACTCTCCTGTCGAGTCGCCATCTGTCGGCAGTGGCAAGCAACAGCGCAGTGTACAAGCTCTTCTCGTTGACGTTAGCTGTTAGAAGTTTAGCAGTAAAATACCTCAAGCAACCAGAATTTCCATAGAGTTATCATGTACTAATTTAAGCACCCATGTGTCTTGTAAATTTTTCTGAAAAGAAAACTTCATACCCACCAACATTTGAGCTAACGTGTTCTATATATGTGGCAATGTTGATTAAAAAAACTACTGCTGTACAGATTTTTGAATGGCGTGGATCATGTCAAAATGATCCGTGCCTGCTCATTGAAAGGGAAACATGTAGATAGCCGAGACGTGTCAGTAGGTGTGATGTCACATGTAATGTGGTGTGGTTGACGGTTGTTATACATTGCTACCTTCAACGTACATCTCATTCTGTGATTTCCAGACATGTATCTCCTACTGCTAACAGAAAACTGGCATATCTCGTTGCTAAAAGTCGAAACTGCTGGTAATCATAGCATTGCTTAACTTTCTCATTCAGAGAAATCCGAAATTTAGTTTCCGGACTTTATTTGATTTACAGAAAAGCAACCCCAGAGCATAACTCATCCATTTATTTCATTGTTTGCTCGTCGTTACATCACCGTCAATCATCGCAATCATAAGTACGGTACTCGTTCTTAGTTTCTACAATGTTCACCGATTTGTTTGCTTGGACGTTAGTTACTTTTTGTCTCGAAGTAACTGAATCTGAAGCCTATTTTAGAACTTTTTTAAAATCGACGAGATCGCTTTGTCAGCAGAAAAGAGTGATTACATCAGTATTGAGGTCTACTGTGGTTTTATAATTGATTCCAGGAAAAATCCACATCTTTTTATTGTACATAACTAGTGTGATGAGGTGTCTGTAGCGTTCCGGGCCGAGGGGTTCTAGGTGCTTCACTCCGGAACCGCGCGACCGCTAAGGTCGCAGGTTCGAATCGAGCCTCGGGTATGGATGTGTGTGATGTCCTTAGGTTAGTTAGGTTTAAGTAGTTCTAAGTTCTAGGGGACTGATGACCTCAGATGTGAAGTCCCATAGTGCTCAGAGCCATTTGAACCATTTTTAGCGTCCCGTTTTGCTTTGGGAAACGAAGCTCGTAGAACTCTGCGAGAGGTATAATGGCGGCGTTTCCACACCCGGCCGTCATCCGTAGTCACAGGAAGCCCCCCCTAAACCACTGTCCTGGGGGTGCGATTGTAGTTCTGGTTGTTGTTGTTGTGGTCTTCAGTCCTGAGACTGGTTTGATGCAGCTCTCCATGCTAATCTATCCTGTGCAAGCTCCTTCATCTCCCAGTACCTACTGAAACCTACATCGTTCTGAATCTGCTTAGTGTATTCATCTCTTGGTCTCCCTCTACGATTCTTACCCTCCACGCTGCCCTCCAATGCGAAATTTGTGATCCCTTGTTGCCTCAGAACATGTCCTACCAACCGATCCCTTCTTCTAGTCAAGTTGTGCCACAAACTTCTCTTCTCCCCAGTTCTATTCAATACCTCCTCATTAGTTACGTGATCTACCCACCTAATTTTCAACATTCTTCTGTAGCACCACATTTCGAAAGCTTCTATTCTCGTCTTGTCCAAACTGTTTATCGTCCACATTTCACTTCCATACATGGCTACACTCCATACAAATACTTTCAGAAACGACTTCCTGACACTTAAATCTATACTCGACGTTAACAAATTTCTCTTCTTCAGAAACGCTTTCCTTGCCATTGCCAGTCTACATTTTATATCCTCTCTGCTTCGACCATCTTCAGTTATTTTGCTCCCAAAATAGCAAAACTCCTTTACTACTTTAAGTGTCTTATTTCCTAATCTAATTCCCTCAGCATCACCCGACTTAATTCGACTACATTCCATTATCCTCGTTTTGGTTTTGTTGATGTTCATCTTATATCCTCCTTTCAAGACACTGTCCAGTCCGGTAGACGACAGTAATTGTCAGGTGGGTCGCCTGCTTAGTTTCGAGGGATGACACTAGAGGCGCTTCGGCAACGGCATCCCTGACGTCAAGGGAAGCGTGGTGGGGTGACACAGGGGAGACACCGAGAGGGCGTTGACGCATCTGCGTAGGCAGCAACATCGTTATTACATAGAAGATTTGGGCCAAAGCGTGCGGCAGCGAGCGCTTCCGCATCACATCACCGTCGAGAACAGACGATTTTTCACATTCGCGCATGGCAGTATTCCGCTTAAGCCACCATTAATTTACGAAACTGAAGGACGATGTAATGCGATATGAGTTCGATTGAAGCTTACCTACACGGGGACTTAACGTTACTGCTTCCTACGGCAATGAAACTCTCATATTGTCTTTCTAGTAAAGACAGATGTATCTAGATGGATTATCTTGACATACACATTCTATTATTCAACATTTTCTATGATATAAGTTATAACTTGACATCCTTCAGTCGTTATTAAGTATTACACATTTTAATAGTACAGGAAACGCAAAACTCATAAGAGCTTTCAGTTTCTAAACGCAATTTTTTCGTAACAATCAGCAATAGTGTATATCATTTTTTTCGTGCAGATATTAAGTAGAAAGGAAACGCTATAATTCCATTTACTTGTCATTCCTGCATTTGATGATTCTGAAGCTTCAGTACTGATCGCCGTACTTCAAGAATTTAACGATAAATTAAACACCTTAATCCGGTCTGGAATGAAATGCGGAAGCTCTCCACGTGTGTGCTCCTTTCTGCCGCTGTTTAACCCTCACTGTCTTTGCTGACGTGTTGAGGTGCCTTATTCGGATGAAGGTACAGTAATGATCTTAGTGTAAATTGTGGAGATCTCTTGAGAAATACTTTGAGGCTTCCGATTAAAAGTTTTGGCAGGTTTTTATTCACATTTGCTTCTTTAGACAGAGAGCTGCCTTTGAAGAGACGATTAAGCTAGGACGAGATAGTTTCTCAGTTGCCCCAGAGCTTATAGGACCTTTTGACACTACTATTATCTTGTCACTATGATGTCCAAGTGATTGCTCAGTGGAGTCGGATCTGGAAGAAATACACGCAGTGATGTATTTTTGCGTCTCTTTCGTGACCAGCAGTATACAGTCTGCTTCCAGGCTCCATATAAACCACATGCCATAACAACCTGTACCTGGCTATTTGGTCCGTATATGGCGTCACACTCTTGGTTGTAGCATATGCCAATCACTTCATCAGTTGCTCAACACACAAATTTTTTGCTTCACTTAAGCTTGTTTTTTGCTTATTCATGAAGTGCTTTTAGCAAAACTTTGGTGTACTTTAGTCGTCAGCACTGTGTAGATACTTATGCTTTCCATTACTTCCTCTGATGCTTAACCCGTGAAGCAGTAATAGCGGATAACAATATCCTGAGAACGAGAAGCAAATTAAACGCTGAATTCTTTTCTCTCAATGGTGATAATTCTTCATTAAGTTTTTTCATGTCATCCTCGATAAGACCTTTCTCTGATTCTATGCTTTGATCTACATTTACGAGTTTCACAAGCTTATAGAATTTGCAATTGGCTTTAAGACCTACTTTGGTTGAAGAATCTTTAATTCAGCTTGTAGATACCGTAAATCAACGTCCTCTCCAAAGTGTATGCTACAGGCAGTAGCATTACTAATGTTAATGTTAATGCTGTCACTACTGCTACAGAGCTGAACCTATCGAGCAAATGTTTCAGGAATTTGAGGGAACTTATGACAAGTAATACTACTGCCTTTTAGTCTTCTGATTACAGTTTCCACACACAGCGATAGGACAATTCGGCATTATTAATGTCAAACATAACGAACAAACTCGAAAGAAGACAAAAGTAAACAGCAACAACATGACACTTAATCACTTCAACACGTAACAATGCGCGCAAACTGCGCGGAGCTTCTCGACGGTGACGTATTGCGTAGATCGGAGCAGTTCTGCGCAGACACTATGGGCCTTCCCTGAGGCAAGTTCTTCACAGTACGGTGAGAAGACAGACCTTTTCAAATAAGCAATGTTGGAAAACACTTCTAATAAATAATGGAAAGGAGCGCTGCAACAAAATTTTGCGCTTTCTCTGCTGTGCGCAATTTTGGCTGTAGCAGCTGGCTGGTTCTGTAATAGGGAGCCGTGATGAGCCAATATTCATAACTAGGTTTTGTGCTGAAAACTGGCCATCTATAGCAGACGTTACAACATAGTGTCACAAGATAATTCTGTTGCATAGTTTTGCATACAGCTGCAACTGGCCGCAGTAATATGCGTTGCAATTAATGATATCTACTTTATCCTCATTTCATAGGGAATGAATAAAAATGTCGACCAGTGACATAAGGATCAATAATCTGCTTGAATAGGATTACACAAGTAATTGCTCCTTAATTCAGCTCATGCCGATTCATAGAATGATTTTAGGTTCGGTTTGTTTGTTGTGAAGCATGTGTTTATCGTTGCTAATGACTGAGTTGGGGTCAGCGCATTTAACTAATTCGTTTTCCGAGTCTTGTACATTGGCTAATGCTCGCTTTTATGTTGTTCTAGCCTCTAACAGAGACAGCGTGCAGTTTTGATTGATGATTTGTGAAGTAATTCCAACCTACTACAATGAGGAGAACATTAATATTGTTGAATGGAATATCAATTTTGTTGTACAATGCCAACAGTAATACGCTGATAACAACTTGATTTGCTTCTACCTTATAGTTCTGTCAGGTCACAAAATGCGTTTATCCCCTATGTTACGCAAGACTTAACGAGGTAAAGCCGTTTCTGTAATATAAGGGCCAAACGGTAATACTACACAAGTCTTCCGTTTAAATTAACTACTCGTTTCTACACAGTAAAGAGAAAGGTGACAGACCAGTTTTTGCCAACTATGAGTAAAATGCCAGGATGGTTTAGTAAAACTGTCTCTACGAAGCAACTGTGTCCCCTAAAAGAAAAGCCATACAAGAAGTAGCAGGGGCAAGTTTTATAAAGAAATGTCGTTTTCTTTTCCGTTGAGGGCGGATTGTTCGAAGAATATGAAAATTTGAATATAATAAGGTACTTGTAGAGGGATGGGCACATGGACATGCAAATCAGAAATACGTTACATTGTGATTAAGAGGAAGATCTATTTCATCACATTACATAGAAACTGAAATCGATTAATACATGTCATCCATAGATATAAAATTCTTTTGCGCCCAGAACATCATGTGAGGAAAAGTCGGTGATTCCCCGAAAACCCATCAGATCTAATCAAAATCATGTGATACATATGGTATTAAATATAACCGTTCTGATGAAATAAAGGAAATTAAAAGAGTTAACAGACGTGTTGGACAGACACTGTGATTCATAAATAAGCAAACCGCAGACAGAAAATAAACAGAGTAAAATATAATACATAGTAAGGTAAAATTAAACTTTAGCTTTGCAATAAGAAAGTTATGGTCTGAATTTGTTTATTTACCCCGCGAAGTTTGGATGCTTTTGAGTCTTTTGCTGGATACATTTCGTTTGAAATCCAAAGTAGCTCCTTCTGCAGCCGTACTTTACACAGCATTTCTAAGATATACTTTCGATGCATTGAGCACGGATCAAGCTGAAGCAATTAAGGATCCAAACGTTCATTGTCCCTCATCATTGAATTCACAAGGCTGCAGTATACGCCAAACTGGTAATGGACAGTTTTGAACACGTCGTTGAACACTTTTATATTAAATCTAACTACGGAAGTCAGAATTTCTGAAGGCGCTCTTAATTCGCCCAAGTCTCCCGCGGACGTTTCATAAGCTTTGTAAAGTATATAAGAGTTCATCCGCACTTTCCACAGTCTTGTTGCCTTTAAGCAGTTCCGACACACAAACGTCACAATTAAATTTTTTGACGCTGGCTGACTCCGTCACTCTAATTCAGCACCGTGCACAAGCTCATGTGCTTCGTGTGCAGCCTTTTTCGAAACATGTTTTTCACAGTCTCCATTCGTGCTAACGTTAATTGCCGAAGAGGTCATACAATCGTTACCTTCCAGCACAGAATGGTCCTCGTCGAGTTGACAGTTCGCCGAATCAACAGGTTTCATTAGTGATGTGCTGCAAGTTTCTGCAGAATTCCTGACCGTTGGCGGATTACTGAAAATACATTTTCTATGGGATCTTGGTTCACCCGCGATGTTAAGAACTCGTAGCCATCGCTTTCTTGTCATTCCACAGCGTCAACAAAGCACGAATTGTGTGCTGAAGGCCCGTAAAACATGGAGGAATCTCACAGTTTTCCATGTTTTTAACCAATCCACGGAGTCCTGTAGATAACCCTCTAACCACCTTTTTTGAGTGCTTAGAGCACAGACGAATGGTTTCGAATCAGAGGGTCTTGCTATTCATTGCGTCGAACAAATTGTTCAGTCTTGCCAGAAAGAAAGCTGTATTCATCGCTGTTTTCCTCTGAAGCTCCGACGTGGAATACACTGACAGAATAGTGGCCGAGACGGAATGACTGAACACCTGTGTTGCAAATCGAACACTCATTTTTTCAAAATTATTTGAACTGACGTGTTTGTGACAGAGAGCAGCACATTCTTCCCTTGCCGCCCTTCCTATCAAGTTGATACTTTTTGATAATGTCTTGACAAGACACAATATCATTCGAATCAGTTTGGATATCTCTCTCCAGCAAACGGTTTCGAATGCGTTTCAGGAGATGACACATAACGTATAAAACATTGTTGCAATAATTAAAGAAAGTTTTTTCAGTCGTAACACCAAGATCACGCACTAATGAACGGTTATTGGACCCTTAGTCACAAACAATGCAACAAACCTTTAAGCCAAGAGTAAAAAGTTTCTCTACTACAACGAAGAGCAACTGTTTCATTACATCAGATTTGGTCTGTTTACAAGACGTAAAAAAGGCAACAGGTAATTTCCATTTTTGCGGCAGCCCACGAACAAGGAACATGAGAGACTGTGTTGCCACCTTAGACGTACGTCTTAGGCTGCCAAAATCTTCATAGACCTCAATGATATCATACTTAGCGCAGTAACTGAGACACTTCCTCACACTCATTTCGTCGAACACCAATACACAACCTTGGCAACTTTCATCCATTGTCTTCACTTTTTCTACAAGATGTTCGAATAGTTTAGTTTCTGTGCCCGCTATAATATCCATTTCACTGACCCACTTCTGAATAATTTTTTTCGAAGGTAGTTTCATTCCAACTTCATATGCGGCAGGACGTTTATAAAATAAGCTCAACGACAGTTGTCTCTCCTCTTCCGTCCAAGGAGTGAAAGGCCTGAAAAAATAAGTGCGACCGTTTAATTCAATTATTAAGAAAGCTCACTATAGTTAATGTATTTGACGTCACGGGAGGACGTTACTTACTTGTGTAGCAGCTGCATACCAAATAATGTTCCACATTTTGGAGACCTATGCTTAACAGCCTCCGTTGCCACAGCTTTTAGATCAGGCTTCTTCATGGCAAGATGTCACATTCTCCACAGTTTTTTTTTCCTCTGCTTTGCCAATTTTAACTTTTGCTCGTTAATTCTTTGTGTCAGCTGTCGTTTTCATGGTGTTAAATCTGTTGGCAGCGACGTATCCGGCGAACTATGGACTGGCTCACGGGCAGGTGGCGAACAGCTTCCTTGTTGGTGCATTTCGTAATCGCTGTGTTGTCTACTGTTGTCTTCGTTTTCTACGTCTGCAGCCTCTTCCAGAGGTTCTGGATTTGGCAAGGCGTTAAATACTTGTTTTGTTTTCAACTCATTCATAAAAGAATTGTCAGTGAAGTGAAGAGCACATAGGAATTTATTACGCACCTGACTCTGCTGCAAATCAAACAATGAATAGTTTCCACAACGCAGAATCCACTCTTGACACCTGTAACGTAAGGGCGAATTAGTAAAGCGGAATCGCATCTGGCTAATTAAATAAAACTGAGACATTAATAGATGAAAGAGCTTAGAAATTATGGTGTCTAGAAATGTGGTTATTCATCAGCACCTTAGTAACTACATTTCACTTTTTAATGCTCTGTAAGAGAAACAGCAGATGCACCGATGTTTTAAAGAACATCGCTTTGCTGTCAGCAAGAAAAATATTTTTTTCGAAATGGGGGACTGAAATAAAGTTCCCTTCGGGTAGTAAGTACAGAAACTGTTGAGGAAGAAACAACGGGAAGTATGTTAATGCATGGACGTGAAAACAAATGAAGTTGAACGATAAATGAAAAATATATGGCTCTCGAATAACACATTACCATACAGCAGCCACGAGGAATGTGCAAAAAAAGGACGAAGCATGAAATGCTAAACGTTTCGCTAAATTTATAAATGCTGTTCACAGTGTCTAATTGGACCTGGAATTAGACGTAACAAACAAAATAATACCTAGGAGCGACAATTACAGGATGAGTACACGGAATTATGCAAGTTTTGTAGGGGTTATTAACAATGGGAGGCATTGGTTCGTTGATAGTATGCAAAAGACTGCAGCCTGTCTGCAAAACAAAGAATTTTCAGAACTTTTATGAAACATTATCTGCAAAATTGCTTGAATACCCTACAAATCACTTAACTGATGGCACCGGATACTCTTGCTTCTACCATTATGGTCTCCTTCTATTCGATTAAGAAGTAGTTCAGGGGAAGCACGACTGTTTATATGGCATTCTATATATTGTGAGTAACGTAATTATATCCTCATGATCCCTACAAGAAAAATATGGAGGCAACAAGATATTTTCAGATTCCTTACTGAAATTTGAGAGAGATCTTACCGAGGCTAGAGTGAGTATCCGAACCATTTTCTTCTGACTACATTACGAGGATGGTTTCGTAAGTCTGGTAAATTTCATGAAGAATAGAACATTTTTGTTGAGCCTCCATGGCTGATACGTTTGATTATTCAAAGTATCATGTAAACAATTTCAACAAAGTCAAGCATGTAGTTCATTGTTGAAATGTTGACAGCCATCTGAATTGTTCAGTCTGTCGACTGCAACTGCAGATGGAGAGATCTGAGTTTCATGCTGTTATTAAACATGTTGATTTGAAGGACTGGACTGCCGCACAAATCAGAACTGAATTGGATTAAGTTTACGTGAACTCTGTTCCACCATTGAAGACTCTTTACTTTTGGATTAATGAATTTAAACTTGGTCGGCAAGCACCGAGGACGAAGTGTGCAGTGACTGTCCAAGTGAGGTGATCACAAAGGAAATCCTGGATATGGTAATGCAAGACCACCAAATAAAAACTCTTGAGATTTAGGAGACTGTCGTCATCTCAAACTGAGCGACAGCATAATATTCTGCACGAAGATTTGACTATGAAGGAGCTCTAGTGCCACCATTGCTCACAATCTACCAATAGCGTATCCGGCACAACACTTCAATACGATGTCTGACGATGTTTGATCACGACCAGTAAGTTTTTATGCGGCGATTTGTGACTGTCAGTGAAACCTGGATCCATCGTTACATACCAGAGTAAAACGGCAGTCAAAACAATGGACAAATGCTGGTGAAAGAGCTCAGAAATAGGCAAAGACCATTTTCTCACCTTATAAGGTGATGGCCACTGTTTTCTGGGATTCCCTTGGAGTAATCCAATTAGATTATTTCGAAAAATGCAGAACCGTAACTGGACATACAATTACTTTCAACGCTGATGTGAGGACATTAATCTGCAGACAGTGTAGAAAGCTCATTTAACATGTAAATTTTCTGCGTTGAGAACTCTAGGGCTTGCACTATTTTACACATAGACTCTTCATCCGTGAAAACGACTTTTTTGATCCTACTTACAAGGGAACTTCATCAACTCGACCTCATATTTTCATCCAAAAAAAAAAAAAAAAAAAAAAAATAAAAATAAAAAAAAATAAAAAAAAATAAAAATCCAGCAATCGACCTCACGCAAAAATTTAAGCCATTATGCAGATACGATGTTGCTATGGTCTTCTTATTCCTTTACTTTACTTCTGTTTATACCTTTACTTGTAGTGTGGAACATTGCTTGTCAGAGTTCACGATTCTAGGTCAACTGGAAGTATGTTATAGATTTTCAAGAGTGAGTTTGCAAGTAACAGAATTTGTGACATAAATAGCCGTATCTTTTGATTGCGTTGACTGAGATGTTAAAATATTTTGCACCACCTTCGCACGGCACATAAATTTCGACTCAATATCTTATCGTGATCATTAGTACACGGCGTCTGAAGACTGACATACGGACAAGAAATGACAAAAATATTTTTTGGTGTGATATAATATCTTAATTTTCGGACTTTTTCTTTTGCTTGTACTATGAAACCTTGCTTCATACCAAATTTTATGATTCTAGGTCAACGGGAAGTACCCTATAAGTTTTGACGGGTGACGTCTGACGTAAAAATTTCTTTTATACAAATTTCCGTATCTGTTGCTTGCGTTGGCGCAGAAGCTCAATTTTTTTAGATAACGAAGTGACCTTACACTGTATTACGTGACATATATTTCCACTAATTACCTCTACTCATTCTCAAGAAAAACGTGTTTTAAGGGTCGGACAGACGGGTAGGTAGACAGACGGACGGACGAGAAAGTGAGGCTATAAGGGTTCCGTTTCTACCGATTTAATATTAAGACTGTAAAGCTTGTGTATCTGTTGGAGTAGTGCATGACAGAATGCATTCTCACGATGCAGCTGATAAGAAACTTCCTAGCAGTGTAGAGTCTCGGTATGGCATGCAGTTTTAATCTTCCAGGGATTTTTAGCACAAGACAGATACTCATTCAACAGCTAAAGTAATACAATTTGTTTAAAGGTACCTTTTTTCATCTTTAACAGGGAAAGAAAAGAATTTCATTGCCCGGTCCTTCCGGTTGGATCCGCACCCCTTATACGCACAATTCCTTCCTGACATGATGCACGATAGATTGCCAAACACACTTCCAGAAAATACTCTGTAGCGATAACGTAACCTTCCGCAGCGACTAAATGTCGCAGAACAGCAGAATGTTACCGTGGGGAAGTGGTGGTGGGGATTTCCACTGCCACGGCCTCGCGTGCAGTTAAGCCGGTATCACACGACGATCCGCCGCAATCGGTACTGGTCTAGCGCGACAGCCATCTAGTGGTAGAACGGGAGAAACTACAAAAATTAGCAGACACTTTATCCGCGAGCCAGAATAAAGAGCAGTTCTAAACTGCCGTCAATCCGCGTATGCGCACTAAGCAGCGACAACTCGCGCATGCGCAAAAGGGGCTACCACAGTGTTTTAGTGCTTGTTATTTGCTCATTAGCCATGTATGGAAGTGAAACATGGACGATAACCAGTTTGGACAAGAAGAGAATAGAAGCTTTCGAAATGTGGTGCTACAGAAGAATGCTGAAGATAAGGTGGGTAGATCACGTAACTAATGAGGAGGTATTGAATAGGATTGGGGAGAAGAGAAGTTTGTGGCACCACTTGACTAGAAGAAGGGATCGGTTGGTAGGACATGTTCTTAAGCATAAAGGGATCACCAATTTAGTATTGGAGGGCAGCGTGGAGGGTAAAAATCGTAGAGGGAGACCAAGAGATGAATACACTAAGCAGATTCAGAAGGATGTAGGTTGCAGTAGGTACTGGGAGATGAAGAAGCTTGCACAGGATAGAGTAGCATGGAGAGCTGCATCAAACCAGTCTCAGGACTGAAGACCACAACAACAACAATAACAATTTGCTCATTGCTTAGTGGCTAGTAGCTCATTTCAGATTTTCGTGTTGGGGATTTTCCGCGCTTTTTTCAGTAAGTAGGTTTCCATAAATGCAGAGAAAAACATTTGTTTCCAGTAGACTTGCTTTTATACTAACTGTTTTTGAAACCATTGTTTCTATTGAAGTAGCCTAATTGTATGTACGGCTACTAGATGGTGCGCTCGTTGCAGTGCCACGTTCTCCTGGCCGCATTTGTCAACGCGAGCACCTCAGTCCGTTTGCAAGCTGTAACCACGCAAGTAACAATCATCATTTTTATCTTAAATTTCTTTGTGACTAATGCCCTTTTTGCGTATTTATTATTTTATAAATGACATATAAGTACTGCCAATCTTTCGCGATGATTCTGTACTTATACGGAGGCTTTCAGACAGTCGTTCTTCCCGCGAACCATACGCAACTGGAACAGGAAAGGGAGGTAATGACAGTGGCACGTAAAGTGCCCTCCGCCACACACCGTTGGGTGGCTTGCGGAGTATAAATGTAGATGTAGATATCATACGTTTTTAGTCATAATTCTGTGACCATGTTAAGGGGTCCGGCGGCTCTTTCTAGGGGGTCCGCGGCCACCTTTCACCAGATCGTGTAAAATAATGAGTAAAATTATCGAATAAAAATGTGAAAATCGAATTCATCGCTGTTTCTTTTTTTCGTGTGAAAAACATGTGTACTTTTACTTCAGGCTGTATTCCCAAGCAGCCTTTGCGGTTCCTAAGTGAGACCGCATACACTATTTAGTGCCGGAGAATGCGGCTTCTCTGATCGACTGTTCCGCAACAACACGGGGGTCGTTTGTGCGCCGGCTCTGAAACCTTTTACGCATACGCGGAGCGAGCTTTGTCGACCAATCACAGCACTCGCTGGCACGTGTGCGGCCCCAGGCACCATTAAATGTTAAACTTGCCTTGTCAGTGCACTACCTGTTTCATAAGTCGATTTTTGACCAGTTTATTACTTGGATCGGTGGCTGAAGTTAGGATCATTGAAGAAGGGTGCAGTTTCTCCATCGCCTTGACAAGGGAAGTTTCCAGTTGAAATGACTGCGGAGGGAGGACGACCAAAGGGAGAACAATCACAAGAAGCTCCACAGCCGTATTTATTATGTGAAAACGCTGACAGTACTCCATTGGTTGCAATATCCTGTGGAAGTGGAATAACCAAGAAGCTTAAGTACAACCAAAGCTGTTTAGAAATGGGCTTTATGGAGACAAAGGAGGGTAAAGCTCAGTGTGTAATTTGTGCTCGAGTCCTTCCGAACAGTTCAATGGTTCCAGTTAAATTGCGCCGTCATTTTGAAGGTACTCACCCGGATTTCCAGGCTAAACACGTCGATTTTTTCAAAAGGAAGAGTGCTGAACTAGCTACTTCTCAGCACAGCATGAAAACTCATGCAAAAACAATTAATGAAAATTCATTAAAAGCTTCTTTCTTGGTTAGTTACCGAGTGGCAAAAACAAGCAAAGCTCATACCATTGCAGAAAATCTCATAAATCTGTGTGTGCATGCTAGACGAAAAGGCAGTAAAGCTTGTATCTTCGGTGCCATTATCAAACAATACTGTCAAGAAACGCATTGTTGACATGTCAAATGATGTGAAAGACACTCTTATTTCTCGCATCCAACACAATTCATTTTCTCTGCAGATAGATGAATTCACTGATGTTGCAGGATTAGCGATTTTATTGGCATTTGTCCGTTATGAATATTCTGGATGTTTTGAGGAGGACCTCTTATTGTGCAGACCACTACCTGGCAACACAACAAGTGCTGAAATATTCCGTCTATTGGATGATTTTTTAAGGACTAACGGATTTTCATGGTAATTGCATATATGTGTGCACAGACGGCGCAAAAGCTATGACGGGTCCTACAGTCGGAGCAATAACGAAAATAATAGAAAATGCCAAGAATTGCAGCAGTAGTCTTTGTGCTCTCCACAGATACGCTTCAGCTACGAAACAAATGCTTGTTTCGTTCAAGAGAGTTTTAGACGAATCCATTCAAATTATTAACTACATAAAATCAAGGCCGTTGAAGTCAAGACTTTTCACAATACTGTGTTAAGATGTGGGAAGCCTTCATCGTTCCCTGCTTCTCCACACAGAAGTGAGATTGCTCTCACGTGGGAAAGCACTCTCTCGGTTGTACGAATGAACATTGGAAGTCTTTGCTTTCCTTTTGGAGCATAACACGAAATTAGCAGACTTTATTAATGACGAAAATTGGCAGTGTATACTTGCCTATTTGTCAGATATTTTCTCCAAAATGAACGAAATGAAATTTCACTCCAAGGGCAAAGTGAAACAAAGTTCGAGCATTCAAGAGGAAAATCAAATTTTGGGCAGTGTGTGTCGAGGAGGGGTAGGTCGAGTGTTTTCCTCTTCTCAAGGAGTTTTTGAAAAACAAAACATTGGCGCTTGGGAAGAATTTGTTTCATCAAATCCTGGAACATCTCCGAAGCTTGATGTCATTGTTGGAGCATTATTTCCCAACAGCTGAAGATGATGGTTCAAATGGCTCTGACAAGGGAACCTCCCCATCGTACCCCCCTCAGATTTAGTTATAAGTTGGCACAGTGGATAGGCCTTAAAAAACTGAACACAGATCGATCGAGAAAACAGGAAGAAGTTGTGTGGAACTATGAAAAAATAAGCAAAATATACAAACTGAGTAGTCCATGTGCAAGATAGGCAACATCAAGGAACATGTGAGATGAGGAGCACCGTGGTCCCGTGGTTAGGGCGAGCAGTTATGGAACGAGAAGTCCTTGGTTCAACTCTTCCCTCCAGAGAAAATTTTAATTTTTTATTTTCAGACAATTATTATCTGTCCGTTCGTCCGTCCGATGTGATCACTTTTTTGGAAGTGATTATCACATCCAAAAGAAAACCTAAATCTTGCAAGGTAGAAGAACCTTTTTACCCATTCGCCAAGTGTACAAGCTAGGTGGGTCGACAACAAATTCGTGTCATGTGACGCACATGCCGTCACCAGTGTCGTATAGAATATATCAGACGTGTTTCCTGTGGAGGAATCGGTTGACCTATGACCTTGCGATCAAATGTTTTCGGTTGCCATTGGAGAGGCACGTCCTTTCGTCTACTAATCGCACGGTTTTGCGGTGCGGTCGCAAAACACAGACACTAAACTTATTACAGTGAACAGAGACGTCAATGAATGAACGGACAGATCGTAACTTTGCTAAAATAAAGAAAGTAAAATTTTCACTCGAGGGGAGACTTGAACCCAGGACCTCTCGTTCCGCAGCTGCTCACGGGACCACGGCGCTCCTGAGCTCACACTCATCTCGATGTTGGCTATCTTGCGCATGGACTACTCAGTTTGTATATTTTGCTTATTTTTTCATAGTTCCACACAACTTCTTCCTGTCGTCTCGATTGATCTGTGTTCAGTTTTTCAAGGCCTATCCACTGTGCCAACTTATAACTAAATCTGAGGGGGGTGCGATGGGGAGGTTCCCTTGTGAGCACTATGGGACTTAACATCTATGGTCATCAGTCCCCTAGAACTTAGAACTACTTAAACCTAACTAACCTAAGGACAGCACACAACACCCAGTCATCACGAGGCAGAGAAAATCCCTGACCCCGCCGGGAATCGAACCCAGGAACCCTGGCGCGGGAGGCGAGAACGCTACCGCACGACCACGAGCTGCGGACAGCTGAAGATGAGAAGCTGCAGAAATACGAATGGGTGGTCAATCCATTCACCGTATCCAAAAAGCCGAACATTCTATCATCAAATGAATATGAGTTGTTGATAGAAATTGCCACAGACCCTACCTTGATATCAAGTTTTGACATTGACAGTTACTCACACTTTTGGACCCGTTTGGATAACAAGAAATACTATCCCTTTGTTGAAAAGGCAGAACGTGTACTACTTCTGTTTGCCACAACATCCATGTGTGAATCTGGATTCTCGATCTATGCTGCCCACAAAACTAAGTACCGAAGCTGTCTACATACGGAACCAGACATCTGTCTCCAGTTGTCAAGAATTGAACCCAACTTTTCAAAAATTGTGTCAGCAGAAGCACCCCAACCATCACATTAGTATTCCATTATTATTCCTACAGACTCACCTATAGTAAAGAAGAAAGAATTTTTCTTCGCAGATGCTCAGTGGACGTACCTGAACTATAACTGTGCAGGAATTTTGTTTCTGCCTTCTATCATTTACAAAATAGTTATTAATTGAATTCTGTTGGCACTGATATTTTTGTTACGAAAATCAAAATGATCTCTAAAGCTAATTTCATTTCTTTACAATATATTCCGTCCTCTCAGTTAAAAATATGGCCTGCCTGTACTTCAATTACAATTACTTGCTATTACTCTGACACTATATTGTGGCAACTGGCTGCGAGCGTAAACAAATGAGGACTTTTCACGTGCCACCTTGTAAAAGGTAAGCCTCCTCTGCCAGAATTGTTTCCTTTGAGAAAGAAGTCTTACGTTCTGTGAAATGCTTTGTCTTCTTATATAGAAATAAGAGTCTGTTTGTTTTCCTAATTTGTTTACAGTCGAGGCTGACTGCCACGATATAGTGTCCAAGTAGTAGTTGAAGTTGTCAGCTGTCGCTAAACTGTTGCCACGCCGCCTGCCAGTTGCCAGCTACCAGCTGACAGTACACTGCTGCAACGGCGGCTGCTAGCTGCCGGCTGTGGACTGATAGCTGCCGTTCAGTAGATACGCAAAGACGTAAAAATAACTAGACTTTCCGAACTGTTTACATTGGCACGAAAATGGAACTGGAAAACGGCTTTATAAAAGCATATTTCCAGAATCGATTTTGAACTGTTTACCTGACCAACCAAATGCGGAACTGGGACATAGGCTGACGAAATTCGGTTTTGGAAACGCATGTAAGCTGGGTGAATGTATTCCCACACATTGCACAAAAGATGTCACAATAGTCCTTTAAAGGCAATTCCTCGGCCTCTTTTCTTTCGTGATGTGTTTGTATCCCGAATCATGGCTCTGCCTCTTTTCTTCATAGCCGCGCGGAATGGCCGCCCAGTCTCAGGCAACATGTCGTGGACTGCGCGGCTGCTCCCGCCGGAGGTTCGAGTCCTCCCTGGGGCATGTGTGTGTGTGTGTTGCCCTTAGCGGAAGTTAAACTTAGGTTAATAGTGTGTAAGACTAGGGACCGATGACCTCAGTAGTTAAGTCCCATAGACTTTACATACATTTGAACATTTTTCTTCGGATGTCACGAAAACCACACACACACACACACACACACACACACACACACACACACACACGACTGTTACGAAATATGCATGCTCCTTACACAAAAGTAGCCGAACAGTGGAAGTGAAAAGACCACAAGCGGCAGCTTGTCAACAGCGAACATTTTGTATGTGACGTTGCTCTTGGAGAAGGGCAGCTCCAACGTGTGAAGTGTCAATTACCAAGTAGTTTTAATCAGGCTATAGTGTGTTGAACAAAGGGAGTAGATCCACTAGTAAGTGTATGGATACAGTGGGAATTCCAATTGGTTCGTTAATTTCAAGTTGTTTTCATTCATCTCTAAACCAAAGACTATTGATAGTTAGGAGGGAGGGGGGGGGGGAGAGAGGGGGTCATTGGGAACATGGCACTTGCATTAAGAAGCTTTCAGTTCCCGTGGGTTTCGCTCTGAAACTTAAAGTTACTGTGCTCTTGACTGACTAGGGGTCCGCCATGGATTCTCGACTGAAGAAGGGGGTCCGCCAGCTAAAAAGGTTGGGAAGCCCAGTTATAGACCATTCTTTGATTTAAATTCTGAGGAATACATTCCTAGCAGGGTCGAAACCCGGTTAATTCGTTAAAAATAATGACTGAGGGCTGTTTTCTTTCAATTGTAACTATTCACGGTCTCTGAACGTGCAGCCGTGTACAAAATTTTGTAACAGTTCGTTTTTAGAAAATGAATTCTAATGTATTATGTTCACAGGTACCCGAACTACATTTCAGTCACTCAGCAAAGCGCTAATTCCAAATATCATTGTCAACAGATCTGAAGAAATTGCCACTGCGTTTTTAGAGTGTCTTCATCAGACAAGAGGTTATTTTCTAAGTGTTTCGATGAACTTAATTACTTAAGTGAGATCGCTGTTGCATCTTTGAAATTTCCCCCATTGAGTGGCTTTCATTACAGGAAATATTAGCAATACTACTCTGCCAGTGACATTGCTTGTAATTAGTGACAGCAAAATTGTTTAATAATCCTTGTGATTTTGCAGACGCAGTTCTGACTCTGATTACTGGTTGCTGCACGTATCTATCCACATCAAGGCTCTTGAGAGAGAATCGTGAAGATTCAAGACAGCTCTTAGAGGATATGCAGTTCAAAAGTGCCATAATTACGAAATAAGTGTGCAGAATGAGTGATTGAACTGTGTTTAACTGAAGTTTTTATGCGATTTTAAAGGAATGATAAATGTTAAATTCAGTGAGTGAATGATGAAAATCTCATTTGACACATGTTATGCCATCCTATACCCGTAAATTTTCCTCCATTTAATTACTGGTAAAAACTTGTTGAAGAGTGACATGCCGCCGCCGCCGTCCCCTTTACCCACGATCTTGGTGTGACACTGACCTGTAACATAGCCCGAGGTCTAGTGTATGCATTTTGAGGCTGTTGATATGAAAGTGGGAAGTACCGTTCTTACAGAATGAGAATTTCGCTCTGCAGCGGAGTGTGCGCTGATATGAAACCTCCTGGCAGATTAAAACTGTGTGTCGGACCGAGACTCGAACTCGGGACCTTCGCCTTTCGCGGGCAAGTGCTCTGCCATCTGAGCTACCCAGGCACGACTCACGCCCCGTCCTCACAGCTTTACTTCTGCCAGTACCTCGCCTCCTACCTTCCAAACTTTACAGAAGCTCGAGTCTCGGTCCGGCAAACAGTTTTAATCTGCCAGGAAGTTTCATATCAGCGCACACTCCGCTGCAGAGTGAAAATCTCATTCTGGAAACATCCCCCAGGCTGTGGCTAAGCCATGTCTCCGCAGTATCCTTTCTTTCAGGAGTGCTAGTTCTGCATGGTTCACAGGAGAGCTTCTGTAAGGTAGGATACGAGATACTGGCAGAAGTAAAGCTGTGAGGCCGGGGCGTGAGTCGTGCTTCGGTAGATCAGATGGCGCCGGCACGGTAGCTCAGCGTGTTCGGTCAGAGTGTTTGCTGCCCTCTGTAATAATAAAACTGAGTGAATGGATCAATAATGAATTTCAACGGGCGTCAGGGGACGTCCGCCACGAACAATTGCAACGAACTATAACGAACGAAATGAGATAAAAAAAAAAAAGATGGTAGAGCACTTGCCCGCGAAAGGCAAAGGTCCCGAGTTCGAGTCTCGGTCGGGCACACAGTTTTAATCTGCCAGGAAGTTTCACGGTTCTTACAGTTAAATCAGGAATAGTTTAAGTGCAGTACTTCAAGGTAACAGGAAAAGCTTACTTATGTAGACGGCTGTAGTGTCGGCAAAAAGTTTTTGTTTGTGCAGTTGCCATGTAGAACACCAGGTGTAAAATTTTTCTCCAGAGTCTTGAATTGTGTCGGAACTAAAGTGAGGCATTCACATGACTCAATACTACTGTTTTTATTTCATTACACTTCTACAGATGTCCGAGTTCTGCTGTGTTAACATTGCAAAGTCCTGTAGGCATGGGGAGTATTAACCACAACTGTCATATTTGAAACATAATCAAACACAACTATCATATTTGAAACATAATCAAACACATTTTTTAGGTTACTTGTCTCTAAATGATATTTTCAGGAGAAAAAGACAATGTTGCTTCTTACTGATATAATACATTCAGTGTCACAGATGTGTTTGACCAACCATAACTGGTGCTGAATGTGCATGCCGTCAAGTGAATGTCGTCATATAATATATTGTACTCACAGTACGTAGATCTCGTGAGGCATAAGGTTCTTATAACGAAGTACGAACGTCGGTCAACAGATGGCACTAGGAAAAGAATGTTAACTGCACTTTTTAGTTGCTACTTGTGACTTCTAGTTGCGATTTGTCACACAAATCGCGGTTGGACTCTATGGCGAATCCCAGAGAAAGAGCGTAGTACGATCTTTGGTCAACAGATGGCACTGTTAACTGCGCTCTTTAGTTGCTACTTGCGACTTTTAGTCGCGGCTTGTCTCAGAAATCGCAGTTGGACTAGACTGCGAATCGCAGGGAAGGAGCGTAGTACGAACTTTGGCCAACAGATGACACTGCTAACTGCGCTTTTTAGTTGCTACTTGCGATTTGTCACTGAAGTCGCAGAAATTCGGCCAGTAGATGGCTCACAGCGTTGAATGTGAAATGCTGCTTGCGACTGCTGTGACTGAAATCGCAGTTAGATTCTGTAAAGTTGTCATTGTGATATCTGTGTCTCACTCACTGTGATTTGTAACAGATACGCGATTTCCTGCACAACACTATAACATAGAGATCACTGTTAGATCTCTAGCAGTGCTGAGAGAGCCAATGACGCCACGGCTGCCATGTTTCTGCCAAACTTCGGGCAGAACATTCGGATTGGAGAGTGGAAAGTCCGTGGAAAACCTCTATCAGCGAGACAAAAAAAACGACCTGAAACTGTGAAAAGTACTCGAACGATTGGATGCTTACTGGATCAATAATACCTACTCCTAGTGGTACAGTTATAGTACGATTTGATATAGTGAACGTAAAAGCTGTTCGGTACGTAGATATTTCTGGTTTGAAGCTTGTTTCGGAGACATAGCAAAAAAGTAAACAACAGATATAGGCCCTGCTGGATTTATTTTCCATCTCAAGTTAAAAATGAAAGGCACTTTACGACCTATGAAACAAACTCATAAGCAGTCGTCCGCTTGTGAAGCGCAAAAATGAAGATGAGACAAAAATTATTCACGTAAGACGTTGTTACAGCCATTGATACCCATGGCTAACCTTCCAATTAAGGAGCATTACTGATATCAGGCAATGTTAATGCAAGAAAACCATCTGTATCCCACAACAAATATTACTCTCTTAATTTAGGCAGTAAGTCTGCAGACGTGGCACAGAACAGACTGAAAAAGTTTGCCACGACAATTTTTTTGTTTGTTTTAAGAGTTTCCGTGAAATTTTAAACACTAAACTAGATGCTATAAAAGCTGATTTAAACTCTAGTATCCAGCGCAGGGTCACGAATTAAAAGCGGAAATAATATCAACTAACAATAATGCCAAGCAGTATAAAACCGAGATAAGTAATCCGAAGTTGCAATTACAAACGAAAGTATCTGCCTAAGAGAGGAGTTAAATCCTAACAATGCGATTTGGTTCACATTGATGTTCATGAACAATCCAGGAAAGTACATGGCGATTTAAAACAAATTAAAAGATTTATCTGAACAAAAATTGGATGAAGTACAACATTAGCAAATCTCAAGACACGCAAGTCAGTTTTAAAGTTGCAGAGCACAGTAAGGAATCTGATGTGACTTCAATTACAACGTCGAATCATGCATCTTTGAAGGAACGTGTTTGTGACTTAACAGAACAAAAAGTACAAGCAAAAACTGAGTCATCCGCCAGGACGCCCCAATCCACAGGTAAGACAGAACAGAAATGGAGTTAACTATAACATACCTTTTCATTCACAAACGGTGGCTGATAAAACTATTTGGAAAAGATGATCAGATTTTGATGCGAAATTGCAGCTGAACTGATGGGACTTATATAGAAACTTTTAGTTCAAATGGCTCTGAGCACTATGGGATTTAACATCTTAGGTCATCAGTCCCCTAGAACTTAGAACTAGTTAAACCTAACTAACCTAAGGACATCACACACATCCATACCCGAAGCAGGATTCGAACCTGCGACCGTAGCAGTCCCGATGTTCCGGACTGCAGTGCCTAGAACCGCACGGCCACCGTAGCCGGCTAACTTTTAGTCAACAATTTTGTAATGAATATATAGATTTAAGTTGTTTATTGATTTTTGGTCTCAGTTTAAACGACTTCTATAGTAATTATGGTATTCATTTACACGGCCTGTTTCAAGTATTCCTAAGATTTAGTACAGGTAACTTAATGTTAACATCCATAAGTGTGATCACTTAGACAAGGAGTGTCAAATTCAGCTATAAATCTTCCTTTGAACTCTATACTGTATCAAATATTGACTTTTAGGTATTTGTGGAAGATAAAAAAGAAACGAAAAGTCATGTTTGAAGTGGAGTGTCGACGATCTGGAGCCTATATTAAGCCAACAGAGGTATGTGAGTCTACGTATGTGTCCAGAAATGTGTCCTGGAGTACATTTTGGATACAACAGGCTCAGATGAATGAAAATTAAGTGCCATTCTGCCTCAGATCAATTCATATCCTTCGTGGATTGACGCCCACTGTGTTACTTGTCGATTGCACATTTCAGTTTCTGTGTAGCGCTTCCTAACCCTCTTCCTATTTTCTTTGAAATTAGAATTAATTCAGCTATACACTTTTACTATTGTATAACCGAATATGTTAATTTGCTGAGACTACGTCAAAGTCTTAAATAAGTGCTTGAAACCTCAGGATAATTTTGTTTTAAGGTAAGTTTTGTACGCAAGGAAGAAGACGCAGCAAAATCATTACCTATAGTGCGCAGATTTTAAAAGAAACAGTAGCATGTGTGTATAATAGTATTTCAAAATGGTTCAAATGGCTCTGAGCACTATGGGACTTAACATCTGAGGCCATCAGTCCCCTGGAACTACTTAAACCTAACTAAACTAAGGACATCACACACATCCATGCCCGAGGCAGTATTCGAACCTGAGACAATAGCGGTCGCGCGGTTCCAGACTGAAGCGCCTAGAACCGCTTAGCCACTTCGGCCGGCAATAATAGTATTTGCCACGAATATAAATAATACAAATCTGGATTAAAAATAGACACATGAAGACAATTAACATAAATATGTGGTAATTCCAGTTCTAACGACGTTATGGTAGAGGGGGGGGGGGAGATAAATAGTTAGGGACCGTTATACACAGATTTGGAAGATGGCGTACTAACATCCAGCCTAGATGTGGTGCTAAAAGAAATCGGTATATTCGCAGCAACAGCAATATAAGTAAACTGGTACTAGCAATAAAAGGTGACGGTGAAACCAGTACAGGGGAGCACAGTTCAGAAGTAGTTGCTTACCGTGCTTGTAATGCAGGTAGAAGTCCAAACATTAAAAGGAGCAAACCACCTCAAAAATAGGTATTTGGAAGTAGAAGGTAGAAAGATGTTTGCTACTGACCAAAACACTGTACCCATAAGGTAGAAAGATGCTTGTTATTGACCAAGATACTGTGGCTACCTACAGTGAGTCCAAAATGTATTCGTCTAGCTGTGTATCTTTTAGAAAACAAATTCACTGTAACATGAAAAGAAATGTATACAAAACCTAAAGAGCCTGTCATGTAAAAAGTACCTCGGTAAGTCATTTTTGTTGAAAAGCAAGGAAAGAAATACATCCAAATCGACAGCAAGGTAAACAAAATAGAAAATGTAATACAAGAGCTAGTTCATAAAGTATTCGTCCACCATCTCAACATGCCGAAATTCTGCGAACAGTGATTAAACTACGAGGGTCACTACAATAGAAATGCACACTATTTTTGTAAAAATACAGTTTTCATTCCGCATGTGTGAAAGTTTTACAGTGTGCTGACACATCCTTCCCGCTTGTTTTCAAACTTACTTCAACCTGTTCCCGTGTGTGGCGCCGTCACAGCATGTCTTCAAGATGGCTGCTACACTTGACGTTCGTCAGAAGCAACGTGCTGTCCTAGAATTCCTGTGCTGTGGAAACGAGACACTGCGAAACATCCACAAGAGGCTGAAAAAGGTGTACGGAGATGCTGCTGTGGATCGCAGTACAGTTAGTCGGTGGGCAAGCAGGTTACGTGACGAAAGCGGGCACGGCAATATTGAGGATTGTCCTCGCAGCGGCAGGCCTCGTACTGCACACACTCCACACAATGTGCAGGGAGTTAACGAATTGGTGACTGCTGACAGACGCATCACAGTGAACGAATTGTCGCGCTACGTTGGGATAGGGGAAGGAAGTGTTTGCAGAATACTGGAAGTGTTGCCGTTAAAAAAGGTTTGTGTCAGGTGGGTTCCCAGGATGTTGACAGTGGCTCACAAAGAAACAAGGAAAACGGTATGCAGCGAATTTTTGGAACAGTACGAGAATGGTGGAAATGAATTTCTTGGAAGAATTGTGACAGGTGGTGAAACATGGCTCCAATCATTTTTCACCAGAGACGAAGAGGCAATCAATGGTGTGGCATCACGCAAATTCACCCAAGAAAAAAAATTCAAATCCACACCTTCTGCTGGAAAAGTTATGACTACAGTGTTTTTCCATTCCGAAGGACTCTTGATCGTGGACATCGTGCCAAGTGGAACCACCATAAATTCTGATGCATATGTGACGACACCGAACAAACTTCAAGCTCGACTGAGTCGTGTTCGACCACATCGGCAAAAGCAGGATGTTTTGCTGTTGCACGACAATGCACGGCCACATGTCGCTCAACAAACCATGGAAGCAACCACAAAAGTCGGATGGACAACACTGAAACACCCGCCTTACAGTCCTGACCTGGCTCCATGTGACCATCACCTGAAAGACTCTCTTCGTGGAACAAGGTTTGAAGATGAAGACTCCATTGTGCACGCTGCCAAACAGTGGCTCCAACAGGCTGGTCCAGAATTTTACCGTGCGGGTATACAGGCGCCGGTTCCAAGATGGCGTACCGAGCGAGGTGGCGCAGTGGTTAGCACACTGGACTCGCATTCGGGAGGACGACGGTTCAATCCCGTCTCCAGCCATCCTGATTTAGGTTTTCCGTGATTTCCCTAAATCGTTTCAGGCAAATGCCGGGATGGTTCCTTTGAAAGGGCACGGCCGATTTCCTTCCCAATCCTTCCCTAACCCGAGCTTGCGCTCCGTCTCTAATGACCTCGTTGTCGACGGGACGTTAAACACTAACCACCACCACCAAGATGGCGTAAGGCAGTTGAGAGGGATGGAAATTATGTGAAGAAATGAAAATGTTGTTCCTAAAGGATGTATCTACACACTATAAAACTTTCAAACATGTAGAATAAAAGATGGATTTAAAAAAAAAATAGTGTGCATTTCTTTTGGAGTGAGCCTCGTATAACGCTGACCCACGGCTCACACTAGAGTCAATCGTGCGCGGCCCCACTCTATGGCCTGTTGTGGTTCTGAACGACGCCCATACAGTGCAATTAGCACTATGGACCGTAAGGATAGTGAGACGACGCTAATCGGAGGGAAACTTATTCTGCGCTTACATAATGAGTGCAAATCATCTTACGAGATTGCTAAAGTAGTCGGTAGACCTAGATCGACGGTTCAGTCGATAATAGATCGATTTTGTGCAACAAAATCATTAAGAAACCGACCACGTAAAGGACGCCCTTACACTTTGACTGATGCAGAAGTGAGATTTATGATGAAGGAAATGAAGAAGAAACCCAAAATCAGCGCTCCTAAGTTGACTGGGGAGTTAGAGTCTAGGGGAAAGAAGATTCGTCCCAACACAAACAGAAATACCTTCAAAACGTATGGGTATCACGGCCGGGTAGCGCGCAAGAAATTTTGGATCAGTGAACAGAATCGAAAGGAACGTCTTCATTTTTCGATGGAACATAGATTCAAAAATGAAGACTTCTAGAATAGAGCAATATTTTCTGGTGAGAGTAAATATAACGTATTCGGGTCGGATGGCAGGCGAATGGTGTGGTGTGGAGATGTTCCCACGCAATCTTGTGCCAACGGTTAGACACAGTGGTGGCTCCCTGATGGTGTGGGGCTGTATGAGTGCTGCAGGTGTTGGAAAATTACATTTCATAGAAGGTACATTGGATCACCATATGTATATCAACATTTTAAAGGACAATCTGAATCCCAGCGCGCCGAAAAATTAGATCTACAAGGAAATTACATTTTTCAACAAGATAACGACCCAAAGCATACGACTCTAAATACAAGGCTGCGGCTCCTGAACAACTTAACACCCCTCCTCAGAGCCCAGACATTAATCCAATTGAACACCTTTGGAAAGTACCAGAAGATAGCATCAGAAGAAGCCACATTTATAATAAGAGAGACCTAAAAGAAGCACTTCAAGACGAATGGGGCAAAATTCCAGACTCTCTGACGGCAAACTTGGTCAAGTCGAAGCCCAGACGACTACAAGCAGTAATAGCTGCAAAGGGAAACCCCACTAAATATTAATTTTTGTAACTGAAATCATATTTCCAGACTGTAAAATTAAAAAAAAATGAATGGACGAATACTTTTTGAAGTAGACATCGACTAAATTCTCCACTTTCTCAAATTTGTAACCGCTATGAATGTATTTATTTCCTTGTCCATCAATAAAAATGACTTACCAAGTTTCATTGCATATGACTGGATGTTCACATTTTATGTTCGCTTCCTTTCACGTGACATAGCTTTTTAAAAAAATTACAGCTAGACGAATACTTTTTGAACTCAGTGTATATATACGCAGTGCGTTCCTTTCGCCTGAGGACGTCACGCCTGTGATTGCTTTTGCCGGCCACCGGAGCGGTGCAGGCCGGTCGAATGGGTCCCGCGTCTCCTTGTTACTACCGCACTAAGCGCCTTTCCGGCCAGTGTCAAATGGTTCAAATGGCTCTGAGCACTATGGGACTTAACTGCTGTGGTCATCAGTCCCCTAGAACTTAGAACTAATTAAACCTAACTAACCTAAGGACATCACACACATCCATGCCCGAGGCAGGATTCGAACCTGCGACCGTAGCAGCAGCGCGGCTCCGGACTGGAGCGCCTAGAACCGCACGACCAGCGCGGCCGGCCCGGCCAGTGTCGTTCCAACGGTGGAACAGAGCGTAAGGCCGCTTTCACACTATACGGTTTTGACCGAGCGGCAAAAAGCCGTACAAGTTTTAGCCGTGACTGTTTTGCTTTCACATTACACGGTTTTTTTGACGTGACCAATTGTTGGTGTCTATTCCGTTTGCTTAATGTGTGTGTGAACATGAACCGTAAACGAATTGTTGCTTTGGGGTTGCTTCATCGCCGCAGAAGAAAACGTCGCCTTTTGTGGGTACACCCCATTATCCAGAGGAGAGAGGAAGTGGGTTTATTTTACACACTCTTTGAAGATTTGAGGAATGACGGAAATAAATTCTTTAACTATTTCCTAATGTCTATTATCTCTTTTGGCGAATTACATAGAAAAGTTAAGGATGTGTTACAACGACAAAACACACAATTCCGCAATTGCATCCAACCTGTTCAAATGCTGGCTATCACGTTAAGGTAAGTTAATACATAAAAAACTAGTTCTGTTTATTTACTTATTTGTGTTTTACATTTTGATTACGCTCAGATTATGAAGTAGAAAAGTCAGTATCATAATCAGCAGTTGAAACCAAAGAGTTTGTAGCGGGAGTGACTGTACTGTCACTTTGTGGCGACAGGCTCTCTGCGAAAAGGTTGTAGAACTGCGTTGTTGGTGGTGGGCCTTCATGGCTACTAGTGGAAGGCGAAGCGTATGGTGACGGCACTTTATTTCTTTGTTGATAAAAACTGCGATCTTGAGAAGTCTGTAATGGCTGATTCAGAAAAGACGTTGGGTTTGGTGCAGCTGGAGGAGGACGAATCTCATGCGCATGGTAAGACATTAGATTAGATTAATACTTGTTGCATAGATCATGAATACGACACTTCGTAATGATGTGGAACTTGTCAGGTTAATAAAAGATGTCTGTACGAGATATTACATTACACAAAATATTGCATTACACTAATGTTTAAGGTTTTTTTCCCCCTTTAATTTATATCTAAAAATTCAGCCAATGAGTAGAAGGAGTTGTCATCTAGAAATTCTTTTAATTTATTTTTAAATGTTAGTTGGCTATCTGTCACGCTTTTGATGCTGTTTGGTAGGTGACCAAAGACTTTTGTGGCAGCATAATTTAACCCTTTCTGTGCTCAAGTCAGATTTAACCCTGCATAGTGAAGATCATCCTTTCTCCTGGTGTTATAGTTATGCACACTGCTATTACTTTTGAACTGGGTTGGATTATTAACAACAAATTTCATAAGTGAATATATATATATATATATACTGTGAGGATCCCTAGATCCTTAAATAGATGTCTGCAGGATGCCTGTGGGTGGGCTCCAGCAATTATTCTCATTACACGTTTTTGAGCGATGAATACTTTTCTACTCAATGATGAATTACCTCAGAGATTCTTATCACCAAAATTTGCAATAACCCTAATAGCATACGTAGCTGAACTCAGACGTTTCAGCAGATCATCAATGTGTTGCTTCCAGTTTAACCTCTCATCAATGGACACACCTAAAAATTTTTAAAATTCTACCTTAGCTACAGACTTCTGTTCAAAGTCTATATTTATTACGGGAGTTGTGCCATTTACTGTACAGAACTGTATATACTGTGTTTTATCAAAATTTAAAGAGAGTCCGTTTGCTGAGAACCACTTAATAATTTTGTGAAAAACATCATTTACAATTACATCACTTAGTTCTTGGTTTGTGGATGTTATTACTATACTTGTATCATGAGCAAAAAGAACTAACTTTGCATCTTCATCAATGTGGAATGGTGAGTCATTGATGTATATCAAGATCAGTAAAGGACCTAAGACCGAACCCTGTGGGATCCCGTACTTGATAGCCCCCCAGTTTGAGGGATCAGCTGTTGTTTTAACATTACATGAACCACTTATTTCAACTTACTGCATTCTTCCAGTTAAGTATGAATTAAACAATTTGTGCACTGCCCCACTCAAAACACAATGATTTAGCTTATTTAAAAGAATTCCATAGGATATTGGAGCAGCATTTTCCATAGGCGAATAAGAAAAAGCTCCAAATCGATTACTGTAGGGCATGGAAGGTGTGTGACGGGTAAATGGTGGAGGTTGAGCTGTCAATATCTTTCTCCTTTCATATATATTTTCTATAACTTTGAGTACTCCGATCTGAAACTGAAGATAATCCTGTTCATCAAATTTTTCTAAGTGAGGCTTCAGACTAAGTAAAAATGACATTTTGCTGCAAGGTTTGTCTTCTTCCAGAGCTTTTAATATTTTCATTTCGATTGCATCAGGTTTTCTTTGTTTTCTGTTTGCATGGCGCTCGCTTTTGGATGTTTGTTGTGCGGGTGGTGTATCAAATGTCTCAGAGACATTCTCAGTATTTTCGATGGAGCCCTGCGTTTCTATATCTCCTCCCAGTCTGGCATTGCGTTCCGACTGAAAACTGTCCTCCGTCTCTCGAGCATCATACAGTGTTTTTACAAACTGCAGCTGATCAGAATATACATGCGTCTGCCAGCACTGTACATCGTCGTTTACGGTTCTTCTACATCTACATTTATACTCCGCAAGCCACCCAACGGTGTGTGGCGGAGGGCACTTTACGTGCCACTGTCATTACCTCCCTTTTCTGTTCCAGTCGCGTATGGTTCGCGGGAAGAACGACTGTCTGAAAGCCTCCGTGCGCGCTCGAATCTCTCTAATTTTACATTCGTGATCTCCTCGGGAGGTATAAGTAGGGGGAAGCAATATATTCGATACCTTATCCAGAAACGCATCCTCTCGAAACCTGGCGAGCAAGTTACACCGCGATGCAGAGCGCCTCTCTTGCAGAGTCTGCCACTCGAGTTTGCTAAACATCTCCGTAACGCTATCACGGTTACCAAGTAACCCTGTTACGAAACGCGCCGCTGCTCTTTGGATCTTCTCTATCTCCTCCGTCAACCCGACCTGGTACGGATCCCGCACTCATGAGCAATACTCAAGTATAGGTCGAACGAGTGTTTTTTAAGCCACCTACTTTGTTCATGGACTACATTTTCTAAGGACTCTCCCAATGAATCTCAATCTGGTACCCGCCTTACCAACAATTAATTTTATATGATCATTCTACTTCAAATCGTTCCGCACGCATACTCCCAGATATTTTACAGAAGTAACTGCTACCAGTGTTTGTTCCGCTATCATATAATCATAAAATAAAGGATCCTTCTTTCTATGTATTTGCAATACATTACATTTGTCTATGTTAAGGGTCAGTTGCCACTCCCTGCACCAAGTGCCTATCCGCTGCAGATAGATCTTCCTGCATTTCGCTACAATTTTCTAATGCTGAAACTTCTCTGTATACTACAGCAACATCCGCGAAAAGCCGCATGGAACTTCCGACACTATCTGCTAGGTCATTTATATATATTGTGAAAAGCAATGGTCCCACAACACTCCCCTGTGGCACGCCAGAGGTTACTTTAACGTCTGTAGACGTCTCCTCATTGATAACAACATGCTGTGTTCTGTTTGCTAAAAACTCTTCAATCCAGCCACACAGCTGGTCTGATATTCCGTAGGCTCTTACTTTGTTTATCAGGCGACAGTGCGGAACTGTATCGAACGCCTTCCGGAAGTCAAGGAAAATAGCATCTACCTGGGAGCCTGTATCTAATATTTTCTGGGTCTCATGAACAAATAAAGCGAGTTGGGTCTCACACGATCGCTGTTTCCGGAATCCATGTTGGTTCCTACAGAGTAGATTCTGGGTTTCCAAAAACGACATGATACGCGAGCAAAATACATGTTCTAAAATTCTACAACAGATCGACGTCATAGATATAGGTCTATAGTTTTGCGCATCTGCTCGACGACCCTTCTTGAAGACTGGGACTACCTGTGCTCTTTTCCAATCATTTGGAACCTTCCGTTCCTCTAGAGACTTGTGGTACACGGCTGTCAGAAGGGGGGCAAGTTCTTTCGCATACTCTGTCATAAAGGCTTACCGCTTCACGGAATTTAGTTACTAATTTGTGAATGGCACCTTGACTTGGAAATCGAACACCTGGAAACTTCTGTGCGGACAATCTCCGGACAGTACGAGTGGGCTCTGTACCCACATACGAATCGTAATCAAACACTCGTGAAATGGAATGATTCAGTGTTGCAGTTTTTGCGCTCGCAGACTCGACTGTTTGGCCGCTTTCACACTACTATACGGTTTTGATCGTGCGGCAAAAGCCGTACGGCTGTAGGTGTGATGAAATGTATGGTACCTTTCTCATTATAAGACGACGGTAAAATGCCGCTGCAGCCGTGTCTTGCCACTTCAACTGACACAGTGGCCTACGTGACTAAGAGCATGCTTTAACATTGGACGGTTTTGAGTCGTACGGCGTCGACTAGTTCGTTGTAGTGTCGTACCACTCATTTGTGTTTATTCTTGTTTACTGGAAAGTGTAGAAGAATAGATGAAACTGATACTGAAGTTTTGATAACCTTGGCGGAAGTAAGACCTGTTCTGTGGGTCAAAACTCTAGATGCGTATAAAGATCGTATTGCTACAAAGAATGCTTGGCGGGAAGTTTGCGTAGTACTGAAGCAAGATTTTTATGAGATGGAAGGGAAAGATAAAAATGCGTATTTATTTAATATTAAATTTTATACGTTTTAAACAGTATTTATTTAACTTCATAAATTTTATTGTAAAAGTAAAAGGTTTGTTTATAAATAAAGTTTTTCTCTAAGTTGTCATCATGTGTGGTGTATTTTTGTGTCAGGTCTTGCATTCTGTTTTCTTTACTGTAATATAGAAGAGAAACACGCAAGGCCCCACACATCAAGAAACACCACAAATAATGACAAATTAGAGAAGAAAAACGCACTTGAAGATAGAAATTATTTCCCGAAACACATCGTGCAAAATATAAACAAAACGAATAAACACGTGAGTTGTAGCGGAAATTTATATATAAACAAAACTATTGATTATACAGTCGCAGGCTTTCACAAACCATCTACAAAAAGAAAAAAAGGCTTGTTAATTTATATCTCTGACATCTGCCATGACACGCTTGCAGCATTTGTCATAAAATATTTACAAAGAGTGTTCCTTATGGCATTCGCTGTCAGTCCTCCTCTTATGTTAGCATCTTGGGGCAAGTCTTCCAAACCAGTGATGGATGTGGTGTCTTCAATTATAAATCCATCTCTCTGACGTACAAAATTGTGTAAAACAATGCAAGCTTTAACCATTTTTACTGCAAAATCTGGATGAACATTTAAAGGTCGGTGAAACACCCGCCACTTATTGGTGAGGATGACAAAAGCACATTCCACATACCTCCTTGCTCTGCGCAAACTGTAATTAAATACACGTTTCTCAACTGTCAAGTTTGTTCCCCCAAAAGGCCGGAGCAAATGCTGCGTCTCCCACGAAAAAGGTGGGGTACTTTTGGACCTTCCGTACCAGGCAGACATTTGATGTCTGGAAATTCCAGGGAATTACTTTCTGTTGACTTCCATAAACTGGATCGTCTGAACACTGAAGAGTCACAGTCTTTGCCACAACTTCCTACGTCGACATAAATGAACCTGTAGTTGGAATCCGCTACAGCCATCAGAACCACAGAAAAGTATTCTTTATAATTGAAGTACATTGGTCTGCTATTAAATGACTGATATGTTTTCCATCCACCGCTCCTAAGCAGTGGGGGAAATTAGCAGTACGTTCAAATCCAGCCGCTATAGATTCCCATACCTCTATGATCGATCTATGTATACATTCTTCCCGCAGTGATGCCCAAATTTCTGTGCATACATCATTAACCACTTTACTTGCTGTAGAAATCCCAATTCTGTGCTGGAAATGTAAGTCAGTGAAAGAACAACCGCTTGCCAGATACCTGGGGGGGGGGGGGGGGGGGGGGGGGGGGGGGGGGACAAAAAAACCCAGGGACATCTAGTTTGCGGTGGACATTTTTGTTACAGTTTTGCTTTCTTCTATACGAAATTAAAATGTTTTCATGGAGTTTTGTTTTCTTTTCATGTAGGTAAAGAAGTAATACGGAGGTGGACCAAGCTACGAGACTCCTTTGTGAAGTCAAACATAAAAATTCAAGCTACGAAAAAAAGTGGCTCAGCAGCAAAGAAAGTCCCAAGCAGACATGTTCTGCTTCGTGAGGAACCCGTGCACGATCAGAAAATAGGGAGTGTGCTGCGCAGTTAGTGGTGACAGATCAATAGGTCCTTTTTTTTTAATGGCGGTTAACAGTGAAAGATATGTGCAAAACATTTTGCAATGGCTTTTTTTTTAATGAATCGAGTATAAGACAATGAAGCCTCGCGTTTCTTTTGTTTTTTTTTCTCAAGAGGATTCAGCAATGTTACTTTGCTCGCAATTAATGATGTGCCACGACAGTCATTAGCAACAATATCTCGCCCGCACCAAGTCCGTATTAAAACCTGTGCTATTTCTGTTTGTGTGTTGCACTAAAGATAAAGTGTTCACAAGCAATTCGCACACGTTATATGAACTCAAGGATAACATACGCGCGTCAATTAACTCCTCAAGTAGAATTATATTGTGTGTTGAATAATATCTTGGGTATGAGTTAGAAATGCACAAAAAAATCGGGCAGTTCTAGCATCTCCTTGCCTGACATGGGTGAGTCAAAAATTTATTTGCGTGTATTTTAAATTTTGTGAGCGGACTCTGAATAACATGCTGAAAGATCTGAATGAAGCTTGTGTGGTACGTGGGATGCAAATAAACGCAGCAAAAACAAAGAGTCTGGTCACCAGTACAAGACGCCGACTGTCCAATATTAAAATAGGACAATCTACCATTACCCAAGTAAGTGCATTTAAATATCTTGGAAGGACAATAACTGAAGACTTAAGATGTCACCAGGAGGTGAAATCTCGAATTGCCATAGCAACAAGTGGCAAATTAGATAAAGGTCTGAGGAAAAGGCTTGGCAAATGTTTCGTCTGGAGTGTGGCACTATATGGGGCAGAAACGTAGATGCTGAGACGAGACGATGAAAAACGGTTAGAAGCATTTGGGATGTGGATGTTGAGGAGAATGGAGAGAATAAGCTGGATGGAAAGAGTGAGTAATCAAAGAGTATTGGAAAGGGTTGGTGAGAGAAGATGTCTGCTGAAGGTTGTAAGAGAAAGGAAAAATAACTGGTTGGGACATTCACTGACAAGGGAGCGCTTGCTAGTAGATGCTTTGGAAGGATTGGTTTGTGGGAGAAGACTGAGAGGAAGAAGGAGATACAAGAAGAAAGACGACATAAAGCGAAGAGGAAATTATGCAGACCCGAAGAGGATGACAGAAGACCGGACAGCCTGGAGGACTATCTTGCAATATAAGAACTGCACCAGACACTTGCTGTCGTATAAAGGTGTTGCCGACCGCCATATGCTGCCTGTTCGCATATCTCTGTATTTGAATGCGTATGCCTATACCAGTTTCTACAGCGCTTCATTGTATAAACTACGTAATTACAGAATCATCTAAGCTGGAGTGTTGGCATTCATAATTTTACATGTAAAGAAAACACTCCAAATAAACTTACAAGGGAAACTCGCCATCGCAACCCCCCATCCTCACCCGCCCCTCAGATTTAGTCATGATATGGCCCACTGGATAGCTGTCAGAAATGAATACAGGTCAAGCATGAAAACAGGAAGAAGGTAAACTGAACTGTAAAAAAAAGACGCACAATAGAAACAGGTGGTCCAAGCTCAACATGTGCATAATTGAGCATACCTGCGTGGCTACAACGTCGTAGTTAACAGTGTTCTAGACCGCGAAGGGGGAATCTCGCTCGTACCCCAATTTTTTTTCTCATAAAATTATTCAATGTCCCTCACATTGACGTGTCTGTTCGCTGTACTCAAAGATTTTCTGTGTCGTGATGTAATGTCCGTTTGCAACAGTGAGATGTAACAAAGGGCCCCCCGGACTTATTATACCTCCTCTTTCTTCTACACAAATACCACATATTATTACTCTTGCATTCCGTTCTGAAAGTTCTGACTTTTGAATTCCCGTGTTTTAAGGTAGCTTTCTGGCACAAGCGAGGTTTGATCACTCTTCTCAGTCCAACACCGTGACCACACAACCATGACGCCATAGCCACATAACTATGCTCGTTGCTGCACACGTTGAACTTTTTATTTTGCTTCATTTTTCTCAGTTAAGAACACATTCTTCCTGTTTTCATGCTTGATCTATAATCAATTTTTGACGGGCTATCCACTGAGTCATCTTACGACTAAATGCGATGGGGGAGGTGCGATGGAAGTTTCCCTTGTTAGTATAATTACTTTCATGATTCAAAGATTTATTTATTTGAAGTTAAAAGAAATAAATATATAGAAGAAATAATGGATCAATGTTTGAAGTGCAATATTACAAAAAATTGTTAGAATAGTATTTTTAGTGCGTTACTAAAGTTACCTGTTTAGGACGAATTCATTTATCTAAGGAGTGTGATATGAGATGTAGGTTCAGTGAAGTGATGAGTTGCACAATGTTCATAGTGATGACAAATATTGATCGCCAAATGTACACTTAATTTTTATAAGTATGTGTAGGCAGTTCGGATATGCATTTTGTGCGGAAATTTGTAATGTTTGTGCATGTAAGCAAGCGTGATGGACACAGCATTTCTGCAAGAATGGAGGAGGGTGGGAGGGTGGGGGGGTCTGGCACTTTGGTCACCTGCTGGATTGGTAATTACACCATGCAGCAGTGCCGCCACCTGGGAGACACACTGTGCTCCATGGAAGTGCACATCTTGACGATGGACTATGTCACGAAATGAAAGGAGAGTTATTTCGAGTCTGAAGTTTGAGATACACAGTTCACGCTGAATTGTCTATAAATTTGTAATACTCAATGTAACTGACAAATTGCATACAGTGGTTTATGGTATTGTTCTAAAGTTGTAAAGTTGGAAGAATAGATGTACATATTTAAAAAGTGATTTCTACTATTCGGTAGTTTGTCCGTAATAGATAAGCGAAAATTGCACTTCCAGCACAAGCCAGACTGCACAGGAGATGAAGTGCATTAAAGGAAGAAAGAAGATATCAAGAGGTAATCCAAATAAACGAGTCAGTAATTTCGGATCTGTACACTACAGCATCAGCATTATTACATGAAGTCCTTGTATTCGTCAAATACAGCAGAGTACATCCCGTCCCCTAATATAAATGAGCGAGTGAGTATGCAAGTAGTTTTCCTGCAGTTCTAATAATAGTTAAGTGGGATCAGTCCCAAAAGTGGTTACTTATATGTAGATGACATTCTCTGCATACTCAAATACATGTTTCACTCTTTATTATTTGTCTGACACTCCTCGGGCAGCTAGCAATTGATCGAGTTTGATACCAGACATCCCAACGCCACGGCACGTGCTCCACGTGGCTACCGACATCGTACAGAGCACCGGGGGTAATGTCGGAACACTGCATTCCTTGGAGACACGAGAAAAAAACTAAAAAATATAAAACAGACCTTGGTGTAGGGAAAACAGTTGAGTGTGGGCCAACTCACTGCTCATACCAGACGGTTGTACTGATAAGTAATAAAAGATTACTGTCATTCAGAAAAGGAGAAGTATTTTAATCAATGGATGATAGAAGAGTAAGAAGTATTTAAATAATGAGATTGCATAATTTATTAAAAATATTGAACTGAGAAGCTGCAAGACTCAGAGAAAGTAGATAGTGGATGAAGTCCACATCTGAAAATATTATACAGTTAATACACATCATTTTAAATTCGATATAAACTACACCAGGTACACGATGGTAAAGAAAAGTGTATCTGCATTTTTAAAATAATTGATATTACAGTCACTGAATATATAGCAGTGAATTTTTCATAGTGAGTTTTTCATCAATTTGTCGAGACATTTCACAGCAAGAGTAAACAGTAATAATGATTGTTTTACAATTTTAAGGGGTCACTAATAAGTACAAACAAGATATTCTGAAAAGTGACACAGCTTTGAGCTATGAAAAATCAAAAGTTGAACGTTGAAAAAATATACAAAAGCTTTGCGTGCAGTATGTGTGTGACTGGTGTATAGCCCATTTTCCAGGGAGAACAGTTCGAAATGACAGGCCCCAGAGAGTGCAGTGGGTGTGTTACGCAAGACAGGTCGTCATTCGCACCCGGCGTTTGTAGTCAGCAGTTCCACAGTGAGAATTTGAGGATGGTCAAGTGCACACAACCTCTACAGACAAGCTACAGAAGTAGTCTGCAAGAATTCTAAGTACTCTTCCCTTCATCAAAACTGGGAGGGTTCCATTTAAATAAAGGTACCATTTACTCTGTAGTAGATTGTTAATTTCAGTTTATACTGTGAACTTGTTAGTCCAATTACAAATGAACTTATTCGGTACAATTCATTGGTTTGTAAGGAACTCAGATAAAAGAAACATAACATGTCCTGTTGATACCTCCTTAATTACCATTAATACTACTTCTGTGACTTTTTAAATTATTATTTGTGAGAATACTGACGGTAATGAATCTCCTACGGGGAAAGGAGACATCAGAAAGAAGTACGCAGGCACTTTCAGATACATTCACAAAAATGAACAAAAAATTTTCTGAAATAGATGAAATATTTTTCTCCACTAGGCAACAATTTTCTATAACAGGTGAAAGATTTCCTCAGATGGAAGGAAATTACCTAACAAAAGTGATACCTTGCTTATCTGGACTTTCAATTAAATAGGAGAACGGACAAGCTATAAACGAGAGTGGAAATAAGATAAAAACATCCAGAAGACTCAAATGGTCATTAAGATTTGGTGAAAGAAAAATTACATGTTATTAAATCAGTACAAGACATTCTAGTGAATAGAGTGCTAATATCAGCAACATAATTAATAGAGGCAAAGGGTAATTTAGAACAAGTTACAACTAAGCATGTTGAAACATTTACAGTATTTAGAAATGAACCGGAACCACAATTGGGAAAATTAGAAGCTAGTATGGGTTCCACTGGTAGTAAGGGACTGATCACAACAGACATTTAGTGGAGGGTACATTATTACCTTCTGTTACCACAGTGCAAAGCTGAGATACGAACATCATTTCAGAACAATGGGGGTAAGAGATATATTACATAGAATTCACTGATCAGTAACAACTTAAAGTCTGAGAATATATCACTCCTGAGGTAAGCAAACAGAGGATATATATTTTGGTCACAAGAAGTGTGCACTAAGTAAGAGAAAATATTACTACTTCAGGAATACATTTAAAATAATAAATAAATACTGAGACCCAATAGCACATGCCAGACTGTGGAAGTAGTTACTTCAGGTATTAATATCATTTTGCTTACAATAATATATGAAGGCCTCTGGGGCTGTGGTTTTTTTTTATTGTCCACTACCCTGTGGCAGGGGAGAACTGGTACACATTTTTGAACCCAACAAACAAATACCAACAACAAATATTACAGAACATGACTGCCATATGCATAGTGACATTTGTTTGACTGCCAGGAACGGGCAAGCCACAGTGTCAGGTGTGAGGCTCTGTTATGGCCAGAGATGGACACACCGCATCAGGCACACAGCTCTGCTCCAGTCACGAGTGACCTTGTGGCAGTCGGTGTGTTAAACGAGGAGGGGCGGAAACGAAAGAAAAGATTGTATCGTGAGACCCCTGTACACAATTTCAAAACTGGTCTGAGGAAACTCTGCGCCCTTTCTGGGGGACCAATTCTGGTACATTCTGACAGATTATGTTGTACAAATACTCGTGAGGAGTTGTATTATTATTTAACATTGTGGGCTCGATACCATTTTCTTTCATCTTTTAATGCGTGGGCACCGACAGTGGTATATACTGACGTAATGTGAAGGAGCGGACGCGCACGGAGAGAGTACAAATAATACCACGGTCATAGCACCCTTGTCCTTTGCACACTGAAGTACGTTTTTTCCTCGTTAAAAGAAAGTGACAATTTACTGATTAGAATTTCAGCTCGTATACGGGAGTCTGCCAGAAGTGAAGGAAGAAGGATTAGCATTTAATATCCCATCATCAGTGTGGAACAGAGTACGAGCTGTTTTGAGGATGGGGAAGGAAATCGGATGTGCCCTTTCAGAGGCACCATCCCGGCATTTGACTGGAGTGATTTAGGGAAATCACAGAGAACCTAAATCTGGATGGCCGGGATGCAGGTTTGAACTGTGGTCCACTTGAATCCGAGTCCAGTGTACGAACTATCGAACCAGTCCAGCTCGGTAGCTGCACAGTCAGTCGTTGACATCTCTTCACGTATATGGGCACGATTTGCCAGGCACTGGATGATCGTAGTATAAAGCTACGGATGTGACCGGCTAGCAATCCACATACTGGGCACGCAGTTGTTCAACTTCAGTAGGGATGCCGGTTAATCAAATCGGGGCTAGTATCAGGTACACGAGTCGGGCACTTATCGCTACCACCGAGGCTAGTGTCAGTGCCGCACTGTATCGGGACCTGCTCAAAGTGAAGTCTGTCGTCACAGGAGGACTCGCACAACGGAAGAAGGGCAGCGCATTGGCGGAGCTGTCACTCGTATCAGGTGGTGCACGTGAAAAGGTTTCCGACACGACTACGGTCGTACGAGATGGGAATTAACAGGCACTCGACCCAGAACGCTAGTCGGAGATAGATGCGCAGGACATTCCATTTCAGAAATCATTAGGGAATTCAATATTCTGAGATCCTCAGGGTCAAGACTGTGCCGAGAGCACCAAATTTCAGGCATTACCTCTCACTACAGACAGTGGCTGAAGGCCTTCACTTAATGACTGCGAGCAGTGGGGTTTGTGTACAGTTGTCAGTGCTAGCAGACAAGCAACACTGCACGAAATACCCACAGAAATCAATGTGGGATTTAATACGAATGTATTCGTTACGACAGTTCAGCAAAATTTGTCGTTAACGGGCTACGGCAGCAGACGGTCGACACGAATGCCTCTGCTGACTTCGCTCGCAGTGGCTCTGCGGGCTCACGACCGTGTAGGTCGGATGCTGGAGGACTGGAAAAAACAGAGCCCTACAGTCTTTCGGCTTCATTCTCTGGGGCGCAGTGAGAGACAGAGTGTATCAAGAACCCCCAACAACAGTAGAGGATATGCAACATCGTATTACTGCGGCAATATCTGTAGAAACTCTACAATGTGTGCAACACACTGACATTATCTGTCTGCAAACATGTACTGATACATACAGAGGGCACTTCGGACATATGTTGACGTGACACAGTTTTATTGGTCGAGATGTGGGTGTATATTCTATGCTGGATGTAATGCACAACAATACAGTTTCTGCGGGTGACAGGGCACTAGTAAATGTGTTTAGCAAAGTTAATTCAAGTGTGTTATCTCTAATTGCAGCTCTAGTTGTCATTTCACTAGTATAAACACACATTTTCAATTTTAGAAACATAACTTTGCACTGGACGTGTTACTTGACTATTTTTGTGGATTGCGCAAACCTTCCCATTGTGAGCCTCCGACACAGGCAGCGTGAGGTGCACGCTCGAGTCTCAGGACGTGCGCTAGTTGTGCGCTTAATTTACTTCAAGTTTCAACTTCGCTTCGCAATTTTTCGGGATGTAATTGACGTATTGCGATGCAACCGACACTATTATTTTTGTGATTTTTCAGGCAATTGATTGCATACGGAATAATAGGGTGTGTCCATTTAAAAACACACAAGTTCGTGTTGAAAATAGTATTTGTCTACATTTTAAAATTTTGCATAGTATTTGGTTTCCTAAGCCCCTGCCATATGTTCATGCTGGTGAAATCCGTTTTTGAATATGTATTGTTGTTCCAGAGATATCTGAGGTGGCAGTTAGGTGAGACACCCTGTTTATCAGGAACAGTATTGTTCTAATAATCTACACTAAGGGACTCATATTAAGGTATTTGTGTTCTGATAAGCGTTCCACTATGAAGTGCAGGCTTCTGTTCTCTACTCTGCACATTATATGGTAGGTATGATCGAAACAAGATAGCAATGCGTATTCCTAATACTTCTAGCCGATTCAGCACCTTCTGGTCAGCAGTATCAAAAGTCTTAAAGCTATCTATGATAAAGCCTATGGCACATTGCGCCTTGTCTTTTATCTAATAGCAGTTTTGGCATTTTTACTATGGCTTATTCTGTACTCTACCACTTCAGAATCTGAACTGTGGTTCACTCAGCAGGTTGTATTTATTCATTAGTGTTTTGTAACTGATTCTAATATTTCTGAGAATGATGACAGCAGGAAAATGGATCTGTGATTCTCTCTGTCTTCTGCATTATCTTTCTTCAGCAGACACACAACTCTTACCTGTTCGAAATAATCTGGCAGTTCCTTGACACGAATGACTCATTTGTTATGTTTCAGAGAGCTAGTATGCAGCATCAAAACGGAGATTTGTACTTAATCTATGCTTGCTGACGTACTCATTATGTTTTGTACAGTGTTACAGACTTCATGCTTTGTACTTTACTATTACATCATTGTAGTAAGTGCATTAATTATTTACATGTTATATTTGTTTTTGAAATTTTTTGTTAATTAATTTCCAATACTTGTTAAACACTCATTCACAAAGTTAAATATGATTCAATAAAAAAAATTTTAAAAAAATGTTACTTATCTAGCGATGGCAGGAGAAACACAAAAGTTGTGAAATGCGCAAGCTTTTGGAACCAGTGGCTCCTTCTTCTGGCAGAATGGTTGAAGGGAAAAGAAGAGGGATGAAAGGAAAGGAATGGCAAGGTTTAAGAAATGGGGAGAGTTATGGAAAAGTTGCCCAGGACATTGTGTCAAAGGAGACTTACTGAACAGGATGAGAAGGGGAATTTTTTCATAACTCCCCACATTTCCTAAATCTTGCTAGTCCTTTTCCTTCATCTCTCTTCCTTTCCCTTCAACCCTTCTGCCAGGAGGAGGAGGAGGCACTGGCTCCAAAAGCTTGCACATTTCCATAACTTTTATCAGCGTTTTCTCCTGTCACTCCTTGTCGAGTAGATTTTCTTTTACCTTATGAGCCATGGACCTTGCCGTTGGTGGGGAGGCTTGCGTGCCTCAACGATACAGATAGCCATACCGTAGTTGCAACCACAACGGAGGGGTATCTGTTGAGAGGCCAGATAAACGTGTCGTTCCTGAAGAGGGGCAGCAGCCTTTTCAGTAGTTGCAGGGGCAACAGTCTGGATGATTGACTGATCTGGCCTTGTAACACTAACCAAAATGGCCTTGCTGTTGTGGTACTGCGAACGGCTGAAAGCAAGGGGAAACTGAAGCCGTAATTTTTCTCGAAGGCATGCAGCTTTACTGTATGATTAAATGATGATGGCATCCTCTTGGGTAAAATATTCCGGAGGTAAAATAGTCCACCATTCGGATATCCAGGCGGGGACTACCCGAGAGGACGTCGTTATCAGGAGAAAGAAAAGTGGCGTTCTTCGGATCGGAGCATGGAATGTCAGATCCCTTAATCGGGCAGGTAGGTTAGAAAATTTAAAAAGGGAAATGGATAGGTTAAAGTTAGATATAGTGGGAATTAGTGAAGTTTGGTGGCAGGAGGAACAAGACTTCTGGTCAGGTGAATACAGGGTTATAAATAGAAAATCAAATAGGGGTAATGCAGGAGTAAGATTAATAATGAATAAAAAATAGGAGTACAGGTAAGCTACTATAAACAGCATAATGAACGCATTATTGTGGCCAAGAGACACACGAAGCCCACGCCTACTACAGTAGTACAAGTTTATATGCCAACTAGCTCTGTAGATGATAAAGAAATTGATGAAATATATGATGAGATAAAAGAAATAATTCAGGTAGTGAAGGGAGACTAAAATTTAATAATCTTGGGTGACTGGAATTCGACAGTAGGAAAAGGCAGAGAAGGAAACGTAGTAGGTGAATATCGATTGCGGCTAAGAAATGAAAGAGGAAACTGCTTGGTAGAATTTTGCACAGAGCATAACTTAATCATAGCTAACACTTTGTTCAAGAATCATGAAAGAAGGTTTTATACATGGAAAAACCCTGGACATACTAGAAGGTTTCAGATAGATTATATAATGGTAAGACAGAGATTTAGGAACCAGGTTTTAAATTGTAAGACATTTCCAGGGGCAGATGTGGACTCTGACCACAATCTATTGGTTATGAACTGAAGATTAAAACTGAAGAAACTGCAAAAAGGTGGGATTTTAAGGAGATGGGACCAGGATAAACTGAAAGAACCAGAGGTTGTACCGAGTTTTAAGGAGAGCATAAGGGAACAATTGACAGGAATGGGGGGAAAGAAATACAGTAGAAGAAGAATGGGTAGCTTTGAGGGATGAAATAGTGAAGGCAGCAGAGGATCAAGTAGGTAAAAAGACTAGGGTTAGTAGAACTAGTGATACGATAGATACTGCCTACAGGAAAATTAAAGAGACCTTTGGAAAAAAGAGAACCACTTGCATGAATATCAAGAGCTCAGATGTAAACCCAGTTCTAAGCAAAGAAGGGAAAGCAGAAAGGTGGAAGGAATATATGAGTCTATACAGGGGCGATGTTCTTGAGGACAATATTATGGAAATGGAAGAGGTGGTAGATGAAGATGAAATGGGAGATATGATACTGCGTGAAGAGTTTGACAGAGCACTGAAAGACCTGAGACAAAACAAGGCCCCGGGAGCAGACAACTTCCATTAGAACTACTGACAGCATTGGGAGAGCAAGTCCTGACAAAACTCGACCATCTGGTGTGCAAGAAGTACGAGACAGGCGAAATATCCCCAGACTTCAAAAAGAATATACTAATTGCAGTCACAAAAAAAGCAGGTGTTGACATCTGAAAATTACTGAACTATCAGTTTAACAAGTCACAGCTGCAAAATATTAACGGGAATTCCTTACAGACGAATGGAAAAACTGGTAGAAGCCGACCTCGGGGAAGATCAGTTTGGCTTGCGTAGAACTGTTGGAACACATGAGGCAATATGGACCCTACAATTTATCTTAGAAGAAAGATTAAGGAAAGGCACACCTACGTTTCTAGCATTTGTAGACTTAGAGAAAGTTTTTGACAATGTCGACTGGAATACTCTCTTTCAAATTCTGAAGGTGGCAGGGGTAAAATACAGGGAGCGAAAGGCTATTTACAATTAGTACAGAAACCAGATGGCAGTTATAAGAGTCGAGGGGCATGAATGGGAAGCAGTGGTTGGGAAGGGAGTGAGACAGGGTTGTAGCCTCTCCCCAATGTTATTCAATCTCTATATTGAGCAAGCAGTGAAGGAAACAAAAGAAAAATTCGGAGTAGGTATTAAATTCCACGGAGAAGAAATAAAAACTCTGAGGTTTGCCGATGACATTGTAATTCTGTCAGAGACAGCAAAGGACTTGGAAGAGCAGCTGAACGGAATGGACAATGTCTTGAAAGGAGTATATAAGATGAACATCAACAAAAGCAAAACGAGGATAATGGAATGTAGTCGAATTAAATCGGGTGATGCTGAGGGAATTAGATTAGGAAATGAGACACTTAAAGTAGTAAAGGAGTTTTGCTATTTGGGGAGCAAAATAACTGATGATGGTCGAAGTAGAAAAGATATAAAATGTAGACTGGCAATGGCAAGGAAAGCGTTTCTGAAGAAGAGAAATTTGTTAACATCGAGTATAGATTTAAGTGTCAGGAAGTCGTTTCTGAAAGTATTTATATGGAGTGTAGCCATGTATTGAAGTGAAACATCGATGATAAATAGTTTGGACAAGAAGAGAATAGAAGCTTTCGAAATGTGATGCTACAAAAGAATGCTGAAGATTAGATGGGTAGATCACATAACTAATGAGGAGGTATTGAATAGGATTGGGGAGAAGAGAAGTTTGTGGCACAACTTGACCAGAAGAAAGGATCGGTTGGTAGGACATGTTCTGAGGCATCTAGGGATCACAAATTTAGCATTGGAGGGCAGCATGGAGGGTAAAAATCGTAGAGGGAGACCAAGAGATGAACACACTGGACAGATTCAGAAGGATGTAGGCTGCAGTAGGTACTGGGAGATGAAGAAGCTTGCACAGGATAGAGTAGCATGGAGAGCTGCATCATACCAGTCTCAGGACTGAAGACCACAACAACAACGACAACAGCCAATTAAATTATATTTTCAATAATTGATTATTTTCACTGAGACTTTGACAAAGTTCGCTAGTTTGTGAGGAACATGTATTACTTTGTCCCTCTTCCTCCTTAAAACGTTATTATGCTTTTGTTTTGGTCTCCCCGCTTCCTGACTTTCCCAAGACTGTTTTGCCTTCATTCTGTGCTTTGTGTATTATATTGTCATTAAATGATTCTTTTGTATCTGTCAGTAGTCTCCTATACCTCTAGTTTTACCTACAGCAGAAATATAAGAACTCACACTCATTATTACATTTTCATGGAAGCGGGGTACTTTGGGATCTGGGAGGAATTTCTAATACTGCTGTTATTCACTGATCAGTATTTTTGGAAACGCCTTTTCGAAGTTCAATTTAAATAATGCTTAGAACATAGAAAATTTCACATTTATGTTTATTTCTCTACACTCTTCATTTCAGCTTTGGTTTGCCGATTCTCTTAAAAAATCTTACATACAGACTTCTGATAGGTCTTTTGTATGTCTACAGTTAGAGGATTTTTCCCATACCTGTTTTACAGTTTTCAGACTGAAATTTTAATAGTCCAAGATCTTTTACAACAAAGACTAACTTGGTTGGTTTATGGGGATTTGAATGTGCTGAAATTAAAAATGACAATTCAAAATCTAGATTAGCTTGCTTGGTGTTGCACCACTGGATTTCCATTTATTCCAATTACTATAAATTTTTTTAACTGACAAAAAATATGAAACTTTGAATAATGTCCAAAATGCCAACTCCAGATATTTTGCTCAAAAACCAATTGAAATCTATTGATCCGGCACTGAAAATTTACACACTAGATGGCAAAAGGTTGTTGATAATGAGGGTGATTACATAACTGATTAAAAATAAAAACTTGTTATCAATTTATCTGTTTGAAGTTAATATATAAAAATTGCCCAATGAAGTCCACTGATCAGTTATCTGAGGATGTGGTCAAGGTTGTCACCTATATTACAATGTGCCTCTTACAACTATGTGAAACACAGCATTCCTGATATTACAAGGAAACAAAAGTTAAAAAAACAGAAATAAGTATGTAACAAATGTCGTATAGCACGAAAACAGGAGCTATAAAACAAAAATGATTGCCACTTTCATATTCAATATACCAGGCTCTGTAGCGATTTTGTATTTCTTCTTTGGGTAAAAATTTCATTGCTGAACAATGTTGTCAGTGCTGTTGTAGTTACCCTCATTGCACTGTTGACCAACAGGGACATGCCAAAACTCGAGTATATTGTTGTGTGTGTTACTAGTTTCATCTGTATTTATGTCTCCACATAAAATTATGTTGATCTTTTTAGTTGAGGTTTTATCTAGAACTTCTGTCAATTTACTAGAAAAAAGTATTAACATTCCCATTAAGTGATCAAAATATATGCAAAACAATTACTTTCTTCCTGATTTCAATCCCTGTTAGTTCAACAGCTCACGTTTCAAAGTGTTTTACTTCACCACTTGTGCTGAGGTAGTAGGGTTGTGATTTAAACTGTACTCCTTTCCTGACATACATGCACAATACTCCGCCCACTCAAGAAGTGGTTAAGGCAAAATTTTTAAACTGCTGGGGTTACTCTTCAGGCAGGGTAATGTTTGGTCAGGGTTTATCCCATAAGTGGCCCAAGATCTATCCCATGTACTTCCACGAATCAGCTGCACGAACCAACCCTTTACAGTCTCTGTTAGGTATACACCACATTTAGTGAAACTCCATCCAGCAACAGCCCCATTCGGAACCCGGGCAACATGTGCAAACTAAGCTACTGTTAGTGCTGTGTCCAAACTGTTCCAGTCCCTCGTACCTAAGGAAGTATATGTCCTAATCCTCCGACATCACGTAACAGGCTGCGCGTTAACTGTTTTGACAGTCCACTAATCAGATTGTGAAAAAAAGAAAATGTTTTTCAGTATTTCCACATTCTTTTTTCTACTGGTATTCTGAATTTTTTTTGCACTTAAGCCTAATAGCAGAAACTATACAGGAGCTGGGCTATTATAATATCATACCTGCCAACCTTCAAAAACAAAAAATCAGGAGATTCAGTTTTAAAAATCAGGAGATATGAAAGATCAAAAAGCTGTGGCTCATTTTTGTATACACCTAAGACAATTGAAAAGTTTTCCTTTAAGGCGCCACAAAGCTATATAATGGCTTTAAAAAAAAAAAAAAAAAAAAAAAAAAAAAAAAAAAAAAAAAAAAAAAAAAAAAAACAACAACATTGGAAATACCCAAAATGTTGATTCCGTAACCCTTATTTGTAATTACGCCCAGCTAATTGCTGTTAGATTGGGATGTTTTTTGGCATTAGAAAAAAAAAGTACAATTGCCATAAAACAGCATCCACCATGCTGTTTTGTGACACACATGAAAACTGTAAAAATAGGCTTGCCAACTGGTTCTCCGGTGTATGCTGAAATCTTAGCACAACCACTTATTTTTTATTTTTCAGGGGCAGCATCTACTTTCTCCTCGTAAGATTTCACATGTTATATCTCTGCACGTTCAAAGTTAGCTAGTATTACACATTTTCAGGGAAACTATGTCATTACAGAAATTCATAAAATTCTTATATTTGACTCTAGCTATGTAGCCTATTAGTATTCAGTATTAGCGAGAAACATTGGAACAATCATGAGAACATGTACAATACCTATCTTCTCACAGGTGAAGTAGAAGCTACTTCTGCAGTAGGAAACACTGCAGAATCTGAATAATGACGACGTACTAACAAACTAAAACGGTTACCAAATAAAATAGTAGTTCACTCTAAAAATGTTTCGAGATAATACACATTAGTGTTCTCACTTATTTAACAATGTTGTTATCCGTTCACATCAAGGTCTGTCATTAGCTCCTTAATTAAATTTCCAATACATGAAGAGGATGGAGAAAATATTGTAACACACAGGTATAATTATCTTCTCACGAAACACTTCACATTTCTATTGATTTAAGGAACTGAATGTTGAAGACTTAGCCTTTCTGAGAAATTCTTTGTTGAAGGTTTGCTGAAAGCAGTCACCCTGTAGTCTTGATTTTACTGTCAACAATCTCTCCAAATTTTCATCACCGGTAGATGATCTAAACTGTATCCTTGTTTTAGTTACTTGACTAAATATCCTCTCACATTCTGCATTACTATGAGGGACCGTTAGAATACCTAACATAACACGAATTAATTTGTCAAATTTTAGGCGCCCATCACTATTTCTTAGTTTTCCTATCAGAGACCACTGCACATAAATTCTTTCTTCCCTTAAGATTTCATCCGGTATATCATATCTGAGATGCACAAAACTGGGATTGAAATTCATCCATGGCTTCATGCTGTTTACCTGCATCTGCATTCAATACTACTGGAAACTTTTCCACAAAATACTTTAGGGTAGAAAAGGATGCATTGGAAACAGATCTGATTTGCACAACTGTTGCATTCTTCAGCATTTCACTCTTCAATGGGAATTTGTGAACCATGTAGTCACAGGCGGCAATCAAGTATTTCCGAAGAGATGAGAAGAATTCCACCTTCTCATCATGCTTGAGGCAATCCACAAGTTGAGAAGTACAACCGCCAATGACCAAATCACAATCATCCTTCTGGTTTCTTCTGCTGTGGTAATCAACCTCAAAAGGAGAACAGGATTTTATCACTATAGGTAGTACAAATTTAGACATCAAATTCTGTAACGTGTCCAGCAGCAGATCTTGCAGTAAATGGATGTGAGGTAAACTTGATTGTAAAATTACATTTGTTTTGTCAAATGTAGGTATAACATTTGACAAAAACAGACACAAAGCCATATTTAAATATGATGACAGAAACATAAAAATCCTTTCTTCACGAGACAGGTTGTACTTAACTGGGGAATCCTGTTTACTTATTTTTGATGTAGACGAACATGGAATTGGCAATTCACTAGCTCTATTCCTTGAAGAGGCACTACTCTCCATTGGTGACTGTTTCACCTTCGGTATATGATAAGTGTGGAGACACCGAAGCTGATCATTCTTACCAGACTTCACTTCATAATTGAGCAGGCTGGGCAAAGGCTTCCACTGTTCTAGTAACCGACGTAAACATTTGTTCACAGAAAGGCAACAGGTGCACATATGCTTCAATATTTTCTTCATCTCGACATCATATAATTTCTGAAATTCTTTCAGTTTCTCCTTTCTCTTTGAGCTCTTTTGCAGAAAAATTTAACAAATGGCAGGGACAACCAACAACAAAGAGGTTAGGCATATGATTTTTCAAGAGACCTGCAACTCCGTTTTTCATTCCAACCATTACAGGGGCATTGCCACAACCTATTGACAAACAGTTACTGAGTGTAATATTACATTCCTTCAGTGTGTTGAGAAGAAGTGTTCCTACTTTCAATTTTTTGGGTGATCTTATTATAAACGGTAACAACTATGGGATATAAATTAGCATCCCCTTTGTTACTACCGTCCGTTGCAATAGAAAATGGCCATTTTTGTCAAAATGTCTACGATTTCTTCTTTTTCCTTTTTTTGCCATTTATCCAATAATTGCGACAGTTTTTGTCCTTCCGCAGCTGTATTTTTTCGCCATACTGCAATCCGGGAACATTTTCCAGAACAGGTGACTCGCATGGTCAGCGCAATTAATCGACAAATTATGTTCTAAAATAAAAATAAACATTCAGCATTTATCACTCTACCACTTTCACTTTTGTCGCTGAATTCCAGTTTTATTATTGTTACTGACGCACTTCAAATTGTCTCGGTGCTTTTTTGTTTCCACATGTTTAGAAACATCACTTTTTCCACCATGTGATACACAAATATCACATCGGCAAACGGTACAAAAAGCGAACAACGGGCCTTTCCTCGACTCGATAATGCACGGAAACTGTTCCGAAAATTGTTTTAAGAAGACGGAGTTATATTTTTTGGTCCCAAATCAAAACACTACGACAATATGCATCAACACACGTCCAAGCAGAACACTATGCACTACCTAGGTTACTACATGACACGTGCACTCCGGGACACGGGTACATCTTCAACAAAATGCGCGGGAAACAGGAAAAATAACTATCGATATATAAATCGCACGTGACTTCCTGATTTCAATAACGTCGATACGTGTCGATTAAGGTCGACTAATACGCAACGAATTCCGGCAACTGGGGAGAAAAAAAAAAATACTGAAATGGCGGGTTTTCAAAAGAAATATCGTAAGTTTGACGATAACTAGTAAAAATCGGGAGAAATACTGGCATAATCGGGAGGCGGGAGAAAAAGTGGAAAATCGGGAGTCTCCCGCCTAAATCGTGAGAGTTGGCAGGTATGTAATATGCTGTAAAATCACAGGGAAACAGAATGGTCAGCCAGTGCATACCTTCCAGTATTGCTGATAAATACATTTGAAAGTGAATACTATACTCAGGTTTCGAAACTACTTGTTCCTTTCTCAGGTATGAAAGGATAGGTTCAAGAAAGGTTAGAATAGAGCAGCTGGCCACTCAGACCATTAATGAGAAGAAGGAAAAAACAGTCCTGAAACCTAAGAACAATTTTTTCACTTTCAAATAGATGAATTGGCAATGCAACAATTTCCCCTCAATGAAAATGATGGCAAAGAAATTCAGTTCTATGGTTTTCTCATGTGAATTCAGCTTTTAATATAATATTCGGCTGCTCCATTAAGAATAATATTCTTGCAATTACCTATTTCCCTATACAACTTTTTTTATCCACATCTATGTATGTACTTTGCAAGCCACCATATGGTGTATGATGTACAATACCATGTACCACTACTAGGCATTTCCTTTCCGGTTCCACTCACAAATAGAGAAGAGGGAAGAATGACAATCAATACACATCCATATGAGCCCTAATTTCTCTTATTTTGTCACTGCAGTCCATATGTGAAATTTATGTCATGTGCAGTAGATCCGTTCTGCAGCCAGCAGTACATTCCTGTTCTATGAATTTTCTCAATAGTGTTTAAAAAAAACTTCATCTTCCCTTCAGAGATTCCCATTTGAGTTCACGAAGCACCTCTGCAACACTCGCGTTTTGGTCAAACCGTCAGTAAGAAATCTCGCAACATGCCTCTGAACTGCATCAAGCTCTTCCTTTAATCCAACTTGGTGTGGATCCCAAATGCGAGCAGTACTCGAGAATAGGCCACCCACGTTCTATACGCAGTATTCTTTGTAGACGGGCTACACTTTCTTAAAACTCTCCCGAAAAACGAGAAGCTGACCATTCACCTTCTCTACTACCGTCCCTTCGTGCTCGCGTCATTGGCAGGCACAGATTGCTGCTCATCCTAGCTATCAGATCCTATCACACTTCCCTGGGGCACTCCTGGCTATACCCTCTTCTCTGACAAACATTGGCAGTGAAGGACAACTTACTCGATGATGTAGCATCACACAAATATGTCCAATACAGTTGGATCTACTTTGCGTCACGTGAGTGTACGGGAGTCGAAACAAGTGACGTCGTATCAACTTGAGATTTTTTTTATAGATGTAATAAATTTCTAAATTTTATTGATTATTTACAGAGCAAAGAATTTAATTATGTACAACATTTAGTAGGTAATGAATTTTAATGAGATAGATATAAATATGTTTTGACATAGCAAATCTCCCTGTTGCATTATGCACAATATGTTTTTCTCTTTGTAAGAACAAAAACTTCTGTGTTGCTCGAGTGTGCGATCAAGTAGTCGTCAAGTGCGGATCTGCTGTAACTTTCACGAATGGGCATAGAATTGTTAATTTACAACCTGGAGTTGATTTAAAAATTATTCTAGGGAACCATGGCCCGACTTTAGTGCAAACAAATTACGCACAAATTCTCAAATATCGGTGCGGAGTTTAAAATGCGCAACTGGATATCGGGCGTTATCGTCGCATGTAGGAATTCAGTAACATTAACGGCAATTTACGGACATTAGCTTGATAATAACTATCAAAGACTTACGTGAGTGGTGTAGTAATCGTCTAGATGCTTAAAGCAAGCGAGAAGCACTTTACCGTCTGGATACGACAAATATTAATCGTTGCATAGTCAACTTGTTGATACGTTGCTTAGCAACTCATAAACAGACAGTGATAGAATTACTGAAACAATCTTTTAAGTATCAATGACTACTACACACATCAGAAACCAATTACTCTAACTGTGAGTGACTTCTGGATTGGATGAGGTGTTTTTTATTTCAGGTAATTGGTATTAATAAACTTCTTTCGAGGTTGTAACTTCATCAATGGTGTCGCACTCATTAAGTTTAGTAGAACGATAGACAGTACTAGCTACGCTTTTTATAGTTTTAAAAGAAAAGAGAGCACATACCTGTTTTTCTATTGAGAAATGTTCGTACTTCAGTCATCAGTATTCTCAAACCGGAGGCACAAGTGACGCTCTCTCACAGCACTACGATATCGTGAACCACCACAAACGTGTGCACCCTTCTCACTGCATTTCTGCACGGGAACCCTGAGATATAGCCGCGGTACAAAGGAGGAAGAAAGAAGAGGGAAGATCAGCGAAAGAAACGGAGCTGAGAGAGAAGGGGAGGTCACAATTCTATCAGTAAAGAAGTCTTCGAACCACTCGCACGTCTGGAAACCTATTCCATATGCTACTTCAGTGGGGCACTGTGTCATATGCTTTCTGGAAAGCTGGGAATTGGAACCTGCAATGCTTTAGCAACAGTTCCAAAAGACTAACTCTGTGAAATCCTCAATATATACTACACCAATTCCCTCCACTTGGCATTTTCTCGGATATTTGAATGTCTGACATTGCCTCGAGTTTCTGGTGGCTGCTACATTCGTTTAGCAGCGCAATTAAGAACGGACATGATATGCCGCGCAATATAAACTAACTGCTCACTACTATCAACTGTGCGAGTGCCTGTACTGTTTCAGAGCACTGCAACTGGGCTAGAGAGATGTTTTGGTAGTAACGAGGAAAAATTATATTCAGGTAAGGAAAATTCTGCTTCACCTCTTCTGCACTCCTCCACTTCAGGAATGCACCGCTACGTAATCCTTCATCAGCAAAATTTCATGTTTAAGACAGACGACACAGTAATAAATTTGTATTTTCATTTGTTGTTTATTCATAAACAGTACCATCTTTTTTAATTTTACGCAGCATAAAAAATTGTGATATACATATTCCGAATGACAAAAATGTTCAAATAAAGAAAATGCATACACACACCCACAGCAACCACAGTCCGGACATTTAAACAAATAGCTTTACACAATGCTTGTAACATTGAACTCAATATTAAATGTTGACACTCTTTGTAAGGACAGTATGTAACTCTTGTCACTCGATGCATACAATCTGCAAAATACTTCCTTAAACTTACCCCTTTTCAGTAAGGTACCAGGAAAAACTTGAGACAAACATGTTATTAACATGCTTAAAAACTTTTGCTATTTATAGCAAGTGGACAGGCCTGTTCACAAGTAATACATCAACAGGCACTCACATATAACAGAATTTAAACAAAATAAACAAACTGAATTCAAAGTATATTCCCATACGATATTTTGGATTATTGGCAAAATTGGAACTCATGGAAATGCAAGTGTAAGTCAAGCATTACACAGGGCGTAGCAACTTCACACTAAAATTATTTCAGCATTAATCAACACTGTCCCACAATTTGGAATGTTAGATGCTGCACTCAAAATCCACTATCTGTAACTGCAAATCAAGTATATATCTAGCAATTGTCACTGCTAGAATCTCAACACCTCGAGAAATAAAAATTTGGCCAACTAGTCTAAAAGGACATCTATAGCTGCAGTGGAGATTTGAACCTGAATGTTAGTCCTTCCGGGAAACAGACATGCGAGAAAGTATATTGTCAAATTCTCTGAAACATTACGGACAGGATGATCTTAAACTAGACTGACGAGGGTACAGAGGATCTGCATTCTCAAATCTATCTTCTCATCCAGAGATCTGAGCCTCTAAACCTGGATTCCTGGATAGGCGGCTCATCCGAGCCTCTGAATCTTGAGTCACAGGATAATAGTTGATCTGAATCTTTGAACCTCGAGTTCTCAGACTTATCACGGCTTTGAGTCATGTGCCTGGAATCAAGAGATGGCATCAAATACGAAGCTGTATACCTCGTCCTTTTAGGTGAAAGGGGATCCGAAACTACAGACATTCTCTTACGAAGCTGAGATTGATCTGGGGCACTGTAATCAGTCTCTCGAGGCAACCGACGGTCAGAAGTGCCGGGCTCTCGACGGTCAGAAACACGGCCGTCCCGACGGTCAGAAGTACGGGGCTCCCGACAATCAGAACCGCGAGGCTCCCGACGGTCAGACGTGCGGGGCTCAGGACAGTCAGACGTGCGGAGCTCCTGATGGGCAGAAGTGCGGAGCTCAGGACGATCAGAAGAGTGCTGCTTGAGACGGTCTGAAGTGCGGGCCAGTAGGCGTTCTGAGGCACGAGGATCAAAACGGTCTGAAGTGCGCGACAGTGGGCATTCAGAAACACGGGGATCAAAACGATCGGAACTACGGGGCACCAAGCGTTCTGAAGCGCGGGGATCAAAACGGTCTGTATCACGAGGTTGTGCACATTCTGAAGCGCGGGGCTCCCAGCGTGAAGAAGCAGAAGCCTCCCGATGGTCCAAAGTGGAAGACCCCTGATGGACTAAGGAACCGGGTGGTGCCAGATTATCAGGATGGCGGGACCCACGACGGTCCGTCTGAAAGCGGGCCAGCCTGCGGTCCGCCGAAGAGCGGGCCAGCCTGCGGTCTGCCGAAGAGCGGGCCAGCCTGCGGTCCGCCGAAGAGCGGGCCAGCCGGCGGTCCGCCGAAGAGCGGGCCAGCCTGCGGTCCGCCGAAGAGCGGGCCAGCCTGCGGTCCGCCGAAGAGCGGGGCAGCCGGCGGTCCGCCGAAGAGCGGGGCAGCCGGCGGTCCGCCGAAGAGCGGGGCAGCCGGCGCTCCGAAGACCTGGCCACCCATCGCTCCGCAGACCTGGCCACCCGGCGGTCCGCAGACCTGGCCACCCGGCGGTCCGCAGACCTGGCCACCCGGCGGTCCGCAGACCTGGCCACCCGGCGGTCCGCAGACCTGGCCACCCGGCGGTCCGCAGACCTGGCCACCCGGCGGTCCGCAGACCTGGCCACCCGGCGGTCCGCAGACCTGGCCACCCGGCGGTCCGCAGACCTGGCCACCCGGCGGTCCGCAGACCTGGCCACCCGGCGGTCCGCAGACCTGGACACCCGGCGGTCCGCAGACCTGGACACCCGGCGGTCCGCAGACCTGGACACCCGGCGGTCCGCAGACCTGCCCACCCGGCGGTCCGAAGACCTGGCCACCCGGCGGTCCGAAGACCTGGCCACCCGGTGGTCCGAAGACCTGGCCACCCGGCGGTCCATAGAGCGGGCCATCTGGCGGTCAGAAGAGCACACCATCTGACGGTCCAAAGAGTGGGCCTTCAGACGGTCTGAAGTAGTGCGTCTTCGAATGTCTGAAGTGGGGGACTTCACATGTCCCACAGCAGGAGACCCCCGACGGAACAAGGTACGGGGTGCCACATGGTCTAAAGCAGGAGATCTCCTGCGGAACGAGGTGCGCAGTATGACACTGTCCAAAGAAGGCGATCCGCGACGGGTGAGCGCACGGGGCGCCATACGATCTGTAGCACGAGGCTCAGTGTGGTCTGCAATACGGGATTCCAAACGTTGTAAATTATGGGAGCCGAGATGGTCTGAACTGCTGGACAGCAAACGGTCCACGCGGCGGGGCTCCAGCTGGTCTGAAGCACGGATCTGCAAACGTTGGGCAGCAAGGGGACCCAAACGCTCTGTAAAGCAGGGCATTAGAAGGTCCACAGAGCGGGGCTCCAGACGGTCCTTAGGGCGGGGCTCCAGATGAGCCAAGGTGTGGGACCCCCGACGACCTAACGTGCGGGGCTCCAGATGGTCGGAAGGGGGTGCCCACAGGAAGTCTGAGGCGTGAGACCACCGAGAGTCCGAAGCATGAGACCACAGAAGATCAGAAGCACGATATTCCTGTAGGTCGGTGGTACGGGACTCCAGGCGGCCAGAGGCGCGGGGCTCCAGGCGGCCAGAGGCGCGGGGCTCCAGGAGGGCTGAAATGCGAGGCTCCCGACGATCAGAAGTGGGAGGCTCTCGATGGACAGAAGTGCGAGGCTCTCGATGGACAGAAGTGCGAGGCTCTCGATGGACAGAAGTGCGAGGCTCTCGATGGACAGAAGTGCGAGGCTCCGGACGGTCCGAAGCACGATGCTTGTGGCGGTCAGAACCGCGAGGCTCGTCCCGGTCAGAACCGCGAGGCTCGTCCCGGTCAGAACCGCGCTGCTCGTGCCGGTCAGAACCGCGCGGCTCGTGCCGGTCAGAACCGCGCGGCTCGTGCCGGTCAGAACCGCGCGGCTCGTGCCGGTCAGAACCGCGCGGCTCGTGCCGGTCCGATGCGCGAGCCTCGTGCCGGTCCGATGCGCGAGCCTCGTGCCGGTCCGATGCGCGAGCCTCGTGCCGGTCCGATGCGCGAGCCTCGTGCCGGTCCGATGCGCGAGCCTCGTGCCGGTCCGATGCGCGAGCCTCGTGCCGGTCCGATGCGCGAGCCTCGTGGCGGTCCGAAGCGCGAGCCTCGTGCCGGTCCGATGCGCGAGCCTCGTGCCGGTCCGATGCGCGAGCCTCGTGCCGGTCCGATGCGCGAGCCTCGTGCCGGTCCGATGCGCGAGCCTCGTGCCGGTCCGATGCGCGAGCCTCGTGCCGGTCCGATGCGCGAGCCTCGTGCCGGTCCGATGCGCGAGCCTCGTGGCGGTCCAAAGAGCGAGCCTCGTGCCGGTCCAAAGCGCGAGCCTCGTTGCGGTCCGAAACGCGAGCCTCGTGGCGTACCGAAGTGTGACGCTCGTGGCGTTCCGAAGTGCGACGCTCGTGGCGGTCCAAAGCGTGCGGCTCGTGGCGGTCCGAAGCGCGAGGCTCGTGGCGGTCCGAAGCGCGATGCTCATGGCGGTCCGAAGCGCGATGCTCATGACGGTCCGAAGCACGTGGCTCATGGTGTTCCAAAACATGATGCTCACGATGATCCGAAGCACGAGATTTGTGATCAACTAAAGCATGCGGCTCTCGACGGTGTGGAGCACGAGAGTCGCGATGGTCCGAAGCGCGAGACTCCTGACGGTCCGAAGCGCGAGACTCCTGACGGTCCGAAGCGCGAGACTCCTGACGGTCCGAAGCGCGAGACTCCTGACGGTCCGAAGCGCGAGACTCCTGACGGTCCGAAGACACCCGACGGTCTGAAGTGCGGGACACTCGATGGTCTGAAGTGTGAGACACGCGACGATCTGAAGTGCGAGACACCCGACGGTCTGAAGTGCGAGAGTCACTATCGGTAAATTTGAGTTCACGGCGCAGTTGTGTATTCAGCTTCCTCCATTCCGACATCAAGATGAATTTAGCTTGTGATAAGCCAAGGAATAATTTGAAATTCCTTGCCTTCAAATGCTCAAAAGATTTGTCATCGACCCAAAGAGTCACCCTTTTCCTTTTGTCTACCTCTGCCTCTCTCTTGAGGATTTTCCACTTGGCAGTAGAGATATTTTTATTTTGCTTCTCAAACAATTCCACAATCTGCTTGTAAGTTTTCTTATTCAGCCCCATTCTCTCGTCCACCCACAAAATCAACCTGGAACCTTTCAACGTGGTCTCCGCCTGAGCAACCAGTAGTCTGGCTCCCGGCCACGGAACAATCCTTTGAGCAGTACTTTGAAGCCACGCATGTGTCGCCCTGTTCACACAAGTGAACACCAAGCCTCCATGCTCGTAGTTTGTCGCAGAAAACTGGATAGGTTCCCCCTGGTCAGACAAGTTAATGCTCTTCACAAGCACAGTCTCTACCACTTCCGCCTGCTCCTCCGTCATCTTGACATCTGGAAAACCTTCGAGTACAACAGCCAGCTTCATCGAGACAAACATTTCCTCCTTTACTTCCACTTCTCGATCAGTACCACCACTTCCGCTTTTGCCGGCCTCTTTAGTTACAGGAGCACTGGCATGAGTAAGGTCACTAGACTCTACTTTCAATCTGTGTTTTTGCAGTACAGGTGCTGCTGCTTCGTCAGTACTAGTTTTTAATTTTTTAGCACCCCCATTAATAATTTCAGTCTTTTGGTTAGCTTCCTCTAGTTTCCGCTTCTTTCGTTCAGTTTTTGATATCACTCTTCCCCTTGCTGCCTCACATTCTTCTCCCTCATTGTGTTCTTCCATCCGTTCAGAATTCTCACCTCTCGATGTTTCCATTTCTTCTTTCACAGGAACCTTCGTCACGTGTCGTTCCTCTGAAATATTCTCAGAGTTCTCTGCTGAAACCGTATCTGCACTCTTTGTGACGGGGATGTCTGGTGCACACTTATTTGCAAGGTTCGAGATCTCCGCCTCTGCAGCAATGTCGCCCCTTCCTGAAACTGCTCCTTCTGAGCTGTTTTTGGACGGGTCGGTTTCCCCAGTGTCAGGTACGGCAGCCGAGGTCCTCCCTGTTGCGAGTTTAGAAGAATCTCCCTCAGCAACTGTGTCTTTATCACTTACGAGGCCCGAGGTCACCTCATCTCGAGGTCCCCTCGTGCCAAGTTCACGCTTAGTCTGTTCTGAATCCCGGGTCGCCTCACAGTGAGGTCCCCTGGAATTCTTGGCATCTGCTCGTTTGGAGCTAATTTCAGATTTTTTCTTTATGATCCCACGAGACGCTGAGGAAAGTGTGGACCACCCGGGCAGAGCCCCGCGTGCCCGGGCTAGGCTGGATACTCTGGGAGGGCGCCCGGTATCCCAGAGGCCCCGTTCGAGGCACAGCTCCCCTGTGCCACGCACCCCTCGGCACGGGTCGCACCACACCTTGGGTTGGGGGGCAGTTTAACGTCGTGCCCAGGACGGTGGTCAGCCGTTGGCCTATTGTAAGTTATAAAAATTTCTCACAATCTGCAAAATTGGAGCGTGTTCTCTAGGGAGGATCCTATTTGGGATGGTAGAGCCACGCCTTTTACCTATCCTCGAATTTACTTACTCGACTGACGATCTTAGCAAAATCGTGACCACAAAAAACACCTACTCAACAGCGAAAGTAAGGAAGGTCGCACCACTGACAAAAACCGTTGAACTGATATTCCGGGAAAGATGTTTCGGCAGAAGAAATAAAGGCATTCTTTAGTGTTACAATGAACAGGCTGGTGAATTTGAAGGTGGAATTACATGTCTATTTTACTGGATTGGCTAGACCAAATTCTATTCTTCAAGGATATTTCTCTTGTCTGCAGTTCTTGCAGACATACAGTCTGATGCATTTAGCTTCTCCTGCTGCAGCTCACAGGAATTTGCATTTTAGAAAGGGAAAGTGAAGTTCATTAGTAAATATATAGACAATAGATATAAATAACTTTAGGGAGAAATGTGGCTGTACATGAGAGCAAAGGTAGTTTCAAAGGCCGGATTTAATTCAAGTGCTATAACCCAGAAAAAGTAAACAGAGTGGGGCCACTGAACGTTTGCCCTCTGTGACTCAGAAAATGGTTGTGTGATCTGTGAGCCACTGCAGTGGCATAGTTTTTCACATCTACAACAGGTTCTACACAACCCCTAAACTTGCTAAGGGCATACGTGAAATGAAAATCTAACAAAGACAGTTATGAAATCTAAGAAAGGTTTCCACCTCAAAAAGAAGAAACTTCAGCAATATGAGATGGGTGCATAACAGTCTAATATGCAAAGGATGTCTGTCTTACCCCAACAAGATGTTAGTGAGCTGATCCGTACTCCACGTGTTGTGGAATTACAAAGTGGTTGTATAACTGGTGTCAAAAATTATTCTTTTGGCGCTTAGAAACTGCAATTGTTAACACCTACAACAAATGAGGAGGAGAGAGAACAGGACACAAACATTTTTCCTATAGGAGAAATCTCAACACACAGTTTGTATGCACAGTTAGGAATACACATTCAAAGAAGTCAAGGAGAGTCATCTGCTCCTTATACAGGGTGTTTCAAAAAGGACTTTACAACTTTGAAAATTCATATATATTAATTCATAGTACAGAGGTGATTGTAGGGAAATACATCAAGTTTTGTCTCGCATAGTTTGCTAGTGCAGAATCACACCGTAAGAAGTGCTAGCGGCAGTTGCGGTAAAGACGGCTGCCTTCACTGGACCTGAGTGTGCTAGCTGTTTGTTTTGGTTTGAAGAATCAAAGTCGGCAACAACAGTTCAGCATAATTTCAATACCAAGTATGCTAATGATCCTAGTAGGCCTACAATTTATGACTGGCATAAATGTTTTGTAGAAACAGGGTGCTCAGTAAGAGACAGGAATTCATCAGGTTGTCCAAGCACATCTGACGACATCGCCGAGCGAGTGAAGAGTGAGACAATGTTTTATCAACAGTCCTACAAAATCGACCCGTCGTGCATCTTGCGAACTGCAAATCCTTTTTTGCGTGTATCGAGAAACCGTTTGCAATTGAAACCGTACAGATTGACAATCGTTCATGCAATAAAAGATACTGATAAAATTGCTTGCAAGAACTTCTGTGCGGGTACGTTAAATCGATTACATGAGGATGAACATTTCTCGGACAAAATCATCTTTTCTGACAAGTCGAATTTTCACTTAAGTGGCAAGGTTAATGCACATAACTGTAGGATTTTTGGGCAATGAAAATCCACATCAAACATTGCAACATGTTTGTGATAGCCTTAAACTGAACAAATAGTACGGCCCCTTTTACTTCCGTGAGAGAACCATCAACAGGATAGTGTACCTGGATATGTTACAACAATTTTTGGTACCATAGATCGATGAAGATGACCGGGAATAAAATGTTTACTTCGTGCAAGATGGTGCACTACCTGGCTGACATCTGGAATTTTCACAGTGACTGCATTCTAGGTCAACAGATTGGCTGTTATGCGCCAATTGCATAGCTCTAAAGTTGCCCAGACCTGTCACACTCAATTATATATACATACATATATATATCTAAAAACAAAGATGATGTGACTTACCAAACGAAAGCGCTGGCACGTCGATAGACACACAAACAAACACAAACATACACACAAAATTCGCTAATTTCAAGTTGCCGCCACTCATACCTGACCTGTCATTCAACATCATCTTTGCCTCTGCACTTCCGCCTCGACTGACATCTCTGCCCAAACTCTTTGCCTCTGTATATGTCTGCTTGTGTCTGTATATGTGTGGATGGATATGTGTGTGTGTGTGTGCGAGATGTGTTTCCCTACAAAATAACACTAAAACCAGTTCTAAGTTCTTTCAATAAATTTATATGAATTTTTTAAGTTGTAAAGTCCTTTTTGAAACCACCCGTATTGGGGAGAGGCTGAAAAGAACGATGTATTTTAAGAGACAAAATGAAAAGAAATCTACACAGGATTGTGTGGCCTGCAGGACAAAAAATGAAAAATGGAGAGGAAAGAAACCATTACATACTGTAAAACACGCACAAGGAAGCCTCGACTTCATCCCGGAGGCTGCTTCACGAACTATCGTACCGAAATCTATTATAAACAAAAAGTAAACACTAATACATAAAACTATGTACCAAGCAACCTACAATAAAGTCAGTGGAAAAGCTCACATTTAGCTCTCTCTCATTTCAAACACCACAATATTGAAATCAATCCATAAAACTACACTGTGCAGTCGAAAGCATCCGAATGTCTATTGGATGACAATAACACAGGATGTGTCCCAACCTTTGCCTGTATGACAGCTTTGACACTGCTGGTACACTTTCTATCAGGTGGAATGATTGTCCTTTCTTCCTCACTGGCCAAAACCAGATAAGGCAGAGATGTTGCAAAGTTAACTTTCTAATTCATCCCAAGAGTATTCGAATGAGTTCAGGTTGGGACTCTGAGCAGGCTAGTCCATTACAGGGATGTTACTGTTGCGTAACCACTCCGCCACAGGCTGTGCATTATGGAAAGGTGCTCGATCGTGTTGAAAGGTGCAATCGCCATACCCAAATTGCTCTTCAACAGTGGGAAGCAAGAGGGTGCACAAAACATCAGTGAAGGCCTGTGCTGTGATAGTGTTACGCAAAACAACAAGGGGTGCAAGCCCCTTCATGAAAAACACGACCACACCGTAACACCACCACTTCTGAATTTTACTGTTGGCACTACACACACTGGCAGATGAAGGTCACCGGGCATCCGCCATACCCACACCCTGCCATCGGATTGCCACATTGTGTACCGTGGTTCATCACTCCACACAATTTTTTTCCACTATTCAATCGTCCAAAGTTTATGCTCCATACGCCAAGCAAGGCATCGTTTGGCATTTACCGGTGTGATTTGTGGCTTACGAGCAGCCACTCGACCATGAAATGCAAGTTTTCTCACCTCCCGACTGAATGCCATAGTACTTGCAGTGGATCCCGATGCAGTTTGGAATTCCTGTGTGTGGTCTGGATAGATGTCTGCCTATTACACATTACGACCCTCTTCAACTATCGGCGGCCTCTGGTGCACAACAGACGAGGTCGGCTCGTACATTTTTGTGCTGCACGTGTCCCTTCACGTTTCCACTTCACTATCACATCAAAAACAGTGGACCTAGGGATGTTCACGAGTGCAGAAATCTCGCGTACAGACGTATGACACAAGTGACACCCAATTACCTGACAGCTTTCGAAGCCTGTGAGTTCCGCGGAGTGTCCCATACTGCTCTCTCATGATGTCAAATGACTACTGAGGTCACTAATATGGAGTACCTGGCAATAGGTGTCAACACATTGCACCTAATATGTGAAACGTATGTTTTTGGGGGTGTCTGTACAATTTTGATCGATTACATAATGGTAAGACGGAGATTTAGGAACCAGGTTTTAAATTGTAAGACATTTCCAGGGGCAGATGTGGACTCTGACCACAATCTATTGGTTACGAACTGCAGATTAAAACTGAAGAAACTGCAAAAAGGTGGGAATTTGAGGAGATGGGACCTGGATAAACTGAAAGAACCAGAGGTTGTAGAGAGTTTCAGGAAGAGCATAAGGGAACAATTGACAAGAATGGGGGAAAGAAATACAGTAGAAGAAGAATGGATAGCTTTGAGGGATGAAGTGGTGAAGGCAGCAGAGGATCAAGTAAGTAAAAAGACGAGGGCTAGTAGAAATCCTTGGGTGACAGAAGAAATACTGAATTTAATTGATGAAAGGAGAAAATATAAAAATGCAGTAAATGAAGCAGGCAAAAAGGAATACAAACGTCTCAAAAATGAGATCGACAGGAAGTGCAAAATGGCTAAGCAGGCATGGCTAGAGGACAAATGTAAGGATGTAGAGGCTTACCTCACTAGGGGTAAGATAGATACTGCCTACAGGAAAATTAAAGAGACCTTTGGAGAAAAGAGAACAACTTGTATGAATATCAAGGGCTCAGATGGAAACCCAGTTCTAAGCAAAGAAGGGAAAGCAGAAAGGTAGAAGGAGTATACAGAGGGACTATACAAGGGTGATGTTCTTGTGGACAATATTATGGAAATGGAAGAGGATGAAGATGAAAGGGGAGATATGATACTGCGTGAAGAATTTGATAGAGCACTGAAAGACCTGAGTCGAAACAAGGCCCCGGGAGTAGACTACATTCCATTAGAACTACTGACAGCCTTGGGAGAGCCAGTCCTGACAAAACTCTACCATCTGGTGTGCAAGATGTACGAGACAGGCGAAATACCCTCAGACTTCAAGAGGAATATACTAATTCCGGTCACAAAAAAAGCAGGTGTTGACAGATGTGAAAATTACCAAACTATCAGTTTAATAAGTCACAGCTGCAAAATACTAATTCTTTACACACGAATGGAAAAACTGGTAGAAGCCGACCTCGGGGAAGATCAGTTTGGATTGCGTAGAAATGTTGGAACACGTGAGGCAATACTGACCCTACGACTTATCTTAGAAAATAGATTAAGGAAAGGCAAACCTACGTTTCTAGCATTTGTAGACTTAGAGAAAGCTTTTGACAATGTTGACTGGAATACTCTCTTTCAAATTCTAAAGATGGCACGGGTAAAATACAGGGAGCGAAAGGCTATTTACAATTTGTACAGAAAGCACATGGCAGTTATAAGAGTCGAGGGACATGAAGGGGAAGCAGCGGTTGGGAAGGGAGTGAGACAGGGTTGTAGCCTGTCCCCCGATGTTATTCAATCTGTATATTGAGCAAGCAGTAAAGGAAACAAAAGAAAAATTCGGAGTAGGTATTAAATTCCACGGAGAAGAAATAAAAACTTTGAGGTTCGCCGATGACATTGTAATTCTGTCAGAGACAGCAAAGGACTTGGAAGAGCAGTTGAACGGAATGGACAGTGTCTTGAAAGGAGTATATAAGATGAACATAAACAAAAGCAAAACGATGATAATGGAATGTGGTCCAATTAAGTCGGGTGATGCTTAGGGAATTAGATTAGGAAATGAGACACTTAAAGTAGTAAAGGAGTTTTGCTATTTGGGGAGCAAAATAACTGATGATGGTCGAAGTAGAGAGGATATACAATGTAGACTGGCAAAGAAAAGGAAAGCGTTTCTGAAGAAGAGAAATTTGTTAACATCGAATATAGATTTAAGTATCAGGATGTCATTTCTGAAAGTATTTGTATGGAGTGTAGCCATGTATGGAAGTGAAACATGGACAATAAATAGTTTGGACAAGAAGAGAATAGAAGCTTTCGAAATGTGGTGCTACAGAAGAATGCTGAAGATAAGGTGGGTAGATCACGTAACTAATGAGGAAGTATTGAATAGGATTGGGGAGAAGAGGAGTTTGTGGCACAACTTGACTAGAAGAAGGGATCGGTTGGTAGGGCATGTTCTGAGGCATCAAGGGATCACCAATTTAGTATTGGAGGGCAGCATGGAGAGTAAAAATCGTAGAGGGAGACCAAGAGATGAATACACTAAGCAGATTCAGAAAGATGTAGGCTACAGTAGGTACTGGGAGATGAAGAAGCTTGCACAGGTTAGAGTAGCATGGAGAGCTGCATCAAACCAGTCTCAGGACTGAAGACCACAACAACAACAACAACAACAACAACAACAACAGTGTATTTTTATTGCTCTGACAATGGATGATGGGACTGGGCTACAACTGGTTTTCCTGTATAATACAATGATATAAATGATTAATGACAATGCAATTTTAGCCCTCGTGCAGGTGTTTTTGTTAACATAAGCAAGCACGAAGGGTACTTCGTACATGTGTAAAGAATATCTGTCTTTATGTTACCGAGGTAAACACGTGTGAGCAATATTACACTTTAATCTCAGTTTAATGAAACAACTATAAACTAAACTTACATTATACGAGTTAACACTGTTTAATTAAATAATAGTAAAATCGACTTTCACATCATTCTTTTACAACGGACTGGCGTCATCCCACAGTAATGACCCACTAGGAGCATTAAACAGCAAAGCTGCAACCAATCCCAGCCAACGGTTTATTCGATTACTAATTATCTCATAGACAACTGCCTCGTCGTAGAATAGGGCTGCTACCTCGTAATCCAGTTCATTTTCTCTATTTTATATTACTGCTGCTCACTCGGACGTATGACACCACCACTTATCACTGTGTTAGCTAAAGCAATACCGAAGGACAGATACGGGCTCACAACTGTGAAACGACAACGGAACATTACACACACGGGCACGCCCACTCGAGGGTTAAGAACGGGAAATCAGTCGCGACCTTTCGATAAGGCTACCTGCGCAGAAGACCTTTTATTTGCCGTGCACAATTTCGGCAGTGGGTGCCCTCATTTTACAGTTACACGTTCAAACTCTTCCATCTGACTGCCAGAGGGTATAGTGTTTCACACTCTACATCCTAGCTTCCAGTCACACAATATCCAGTGGCATCGCTCTTTACACCACTTCGAGAGTCATTTACAGCCGACTACAAAAATGTACACCACGGGAGCTGCTCGACCGAATACCCCATTCTTTTAAATGCCCTATGCACAGTCACTGTGGTAGCCGAACTGACGGGAGCACTTTGTAACTCGCATACGATTCCTTCTACCGATTTCTCGTCTTTTTTTACAACCACCTCTAGCAATGCTCGACAAGAGTGCCACTTCACGAGCACGTCGACTGTCGATGCGAGCAGTTTTAGAAGGGTCGAAACGATGCTGACAATTCTGTTATTCAGACGACGTGCAAAGAAAACATAGTCCACATTCGAAGTCAATGTGCTCTCCTGACACACTCACCCTGCTGCTACTGCTTCTACTGACAACACAATACTGCCTGCCCACTTCTACACCGACAGGTCTGGCTCTCTTAGCTCGTACTGATAATCTCCGAGTTACTTACTGGTGTCCAGATACTTCTGATCGGATAGTGTATTTCCTTCTCAAAATAAATGAGACACGGGGAGTTTGAGCCTGTGAAAATGTTGGCACAGAAAGGGTTAACTTCCCTTCTATAAATTCAAAGCACACCACCTACTGTTACCGTACTATCGTCACGCTGCACAAAGGTACTAGGGGCTATCCAAAAGTAAACTGAATTGTAAAATGTGGATCTACATATACATCTACATCCATACTCCACAAGCCACCTGACGGTGTGTGGCGGAGAGTACCTTGAGTACCTCTATCGGTTCTCCCCTCTATTCCAGTCTCATATTGTTCGTGGAAAGAAGGATTGTCAGTATGCCTCTGTGTAGGCTCTAATCTCTCTGATTTTATCCTCATGGTCTTTTTGCGAGATATATGTAGGAGGGAGCGATATACTGCTTGACTCCTCGGTGAACGTATGTTCTCGAAACTTCAACAAAAGCCCGTACCGAGCTACTGAGCATCTCTTCTGCAGAGAGTTCCACTGGATTTTATCTATCATCTCCGTAGCCCTTTCGCGATTACTAAATGATCCTGTAACGAAGTGCGCTGCTCTTCGTTGGATCTTCTCTACCTCTTCTATCAACCCTATTTGGTACAGATCCCACACTGGTGTGTAACATTCAAGCAGTGGGCGAACAATTGTAATGTAACCTGTAACCTACTTCCTTTGTTTTCGGATTGCATTTCCTTAGGATTCTTCCACTGAATCTCAGTCTTCTTTACCGACGATCAACTTTATATGATCATTCCATTTTAAATCACTCCTAATGCGTACTCCCAGATAATTTATGGAATTAACTGCTTCCAGTTGCTGACCTGCTGTATTGTAGCTAAATGATAAGGGATCTTTCTTTCTATGTATTCGCAGCACGTTACACTTGTCTACATTGAGATTCAATTGCCATTCCCTGCACCATGCGTCAATTCGCTGCAGATCCTCCTGCATTTCAGTACAATTTTCCATTGTTACAACCTCTCGATATACCACAGCAACATCCGCAAAAAGCCTCAATGAACTTCCGATGTCATCCACAAGGTCATTTATGTATATTGTGAATAGCAACGGTCCTACGACACTCCCCTGCAGCACACCTGAAATCACTCTTACTTCGGAAGACTTCTCTCCATTGAGAATGACATGCTGCATTCTGTTATCTAGGAACTCTTCAATCCAATCACACAATTGGTCTGATAGTCCATATGCTCCTACTTTGTTCATTAAACGACTGTGGGGAACTGTATCGAACGCCTTGCGGAAGTCAAGAAACACGGCATCTACCTGGGAACCTGTGTCTATGGCCCTCTGAGTCTCGTGGACTAATAGCGCGAGCTGGGTTTCACATGATCGTCTTTTTTGAAGCCCGTGCTGATTCCTACAGAGCAGATTTCTAGTATCCAGAAAAGTCATTATACTTGAACATAATACGTGTTCCAAAATTCTACAACTAACTTGTACTTTAGCGTACTGCTAAGAAGATGCTAGCCTAGCTTGACCGAGTCTACCACGTAGTGTCACCCAACAACTGTGACTGAGCTGCCTGTGGCAGTTCTTTGCGTATTTTTAGTGCACGAGTGGTACAGAGGAATGGCTACCTCACGAATAATATACAGTTGGTGCTGTTTCTTTATTTACTTGGCAAACACCCGGCAAAAACTGTCGTACAATGCAAATGGCACGGAAGGGCGTGCTCTTAGTGAAACTGCAGTGTACAAACAGTTCTCTCAGTTTAAAAAGAGGGAAATAGCCAATGTAGGTCAGCCACAATCCAGTCGTTCGACTGCTCGAACCGAGGAACTCGTCGACAAAATCCATTATCTCGAAAGTGAAGTCCGATGCGGGACAATTGACGACCTGTTCGACTTATCCGAGTTGTCCCGGAACACAATTTGGCACGTTCTGAACATCGATTTGGGGATGCGAAAAGTGACAGCAATGTCTGTGCCCTGACTTCTTCCTGGAGATCCGACAGATCGGCCCATTTGAGTCTGTCGTGAAATGGAGGATACGTTCGAAGACAGTACTAATGTTTTTGGCAACACCGACACGTGTGACGAGATGCAGTGCTGTCAGTACTTTTCAAAAAGCAAACAACAGTTAGGCCAACGGAAGTCACCTGACTCGACTTGTCCAAAAAGGGGCTCGTGAAGTGAAACGGAATGAGAAGACGACACTGATCTGTTTTTTGACATCAAAGATATCGTACACACAGTGTTCGAGCCAGAAAAGCCGTCAGAAAACCGACAACTGAATCGCTCATTGTTGAAAGGCACCAAGTCCACGTTTTTGACAAATTCATTTTAGCATGATTTTGCGTTCCGATAAGAAAGATGCACATTTTGGTGTTGAAAGGAACCACATTCTGGCATTACAAGTGTCATTAACACAGCCGTCAGATTAGTCATTTTGTGTTGAAAGGAACTTAGTCCTGCAGTTAGTGCGTTTCAATACGGAACGTCTAGTAGCACCAGAGATGCTGCTATGCTTCAGATGTGAAGACTGGTCTGCTTTTTTGTTTCGTCTCCATGGAATTTGAGTATTCCTGACGGACCTCCACGCAGGTATGACAGAAATTATCGTTTTTACCTAAATATTATCTGTCCAACCATATCATTTCCATAAAAGGGGTCTGAACGATTATTGGTACTGGAATTATATTTACTTAATTGTCTGACAATGATTTTACCTAGGTAACTTGTGTGTTTGTTTTAGGTGCAAACATCAAAGCTTCCATAAATTGCAAGAAGAAGAGAAGCTGGAGATATGTAACACTTTTTATAATTATGAAACCAAAAATGAACGGGAATCCACCTGCAGAGTCTGACTGAATGGCATCCCATTAAACGGCGGAGAACAATCGAAAGGGATACGTGACTCTGCATGTACATATTACGTACTGACACATCAGGAGTGTCTACAGGTATGTAGGAAAGCATTCTTTAGCTTACACGGTATAACACAGAAGCGTGTATTCAGGATTGCTAAGCTGCTGGCAAAAGGCAAAAGCCCAGTAAACACAAGAGGATTTAATATGAAGACACATGCTGTATCACATGAAATCTGCACTGAAATTCGGAACCATATTTTCAAGTTTGCTGTCAAAACATCTCATTATGGGGGAAAAGAAGTAAAGTACTTGGATGCAAGGCTGAACCTTACAAAAATGCGTGAATTATTTTGTGAGGAACTTCCTAATCTTAAATTAAAATATGCAATTTATGTTAATTATTTCAGCAAGAACTTTGGCTACAGATTTGATAGACCCCAACTAGATGTGTACAGTACCTGTGGAGAACTTCCAGTCAAAATGAAGTCTCCACACTTATCGCGAAATATTAAATTAGCAGCAGCAAGTGAACTACGTATTCACATGCACAGAAGTCGCAAATTTTATTCCTGTACAAAAGCGTTCTCAGAATCCTGTCAGGCTGATGATACAGTCTGTGTTGCCTTTGACTTATATTATTGTAGACAATCCCTAGGACAATAATTCCATAGTACACATGTACCATGAGGGTCAGGCCAAGAAAGGGGTCAATGAGATGTGTACATTCATACTGGGCTACCTCACCAATGAGATTAAACAAGCCACGAAGAAACTACACTTGTACTTGACGCACATCCAGGCCAAAATAGGAACCATTCCTTTATTTGTTTGTGCATGGGTTTGGTCTAAGATAAACAATTTGAGGAAATTATTCAGCGTGTCCCTGAAGTCATTCCTTCCTGCCTTGCAATAGGGATTTTAGTGTTTTCATGAAAAAAATTACGTGCTGAGACAGAATCTACACCCCAAAAGACTGTTGTACAATCACTGCTAATGCAAAAAGGGATGCTACAGTACAAATGGTGGAAGGAGCTGATATCATTGATGTGGACACTTGGTGGCCTAAACATTACATAAAAACAACATTAAGTGATAAATCAACTGGGACAAACATTCCTAGAACCACCAAATTGCAGTTTGCTCCCGCATTATTCTCCGAGTTCCACTACGCTGCAGTTCATCCTGGGAGAGTGGCTGCCCGTTCCTTAATTGAGAGTGTTGTCCATCACACATTCCATTTGTCTCAGCCTGGACCAAGAAATGCACCTCTTATGAACAATTTGAGAAGGGCCTATGGAGAAGAAAGAGTTCCAATCAGGTCAACAAAACGAGACAATCTCATGAAGGGTCATCGTTTTGTCACGACTTCCGAAGCGAGTAAAGCATTCTTTGATGAAATACTAGGATGCTCTTTTCAGTGAAAATGCATTACCTACTTTTCTAATGGTATGACTTATCCTAAGTTTTGTTGTGCAATATCTCTGACTATACAGCAGCTGTTTTATCAGGGATAGGGTTGTATTCCGCCAAAGAAAATAATAAACAATTCCGTGTGTTGTATGAAAAAATAATTATTATTTCATTTGCGTTACCTTTCAATTTCATACTTCATACCCATATATTCATTTGGAAATAAAGGGAATAAACAAACATTATGAATGTTATTGCTCACTTACAGGTTCTATTTGTTCCACGTTTAAAGGAACCAAGTCCAGTTACGCAAGTTACATATTTTATCAATAAAAGCATTACTAACATCTGCATCACAACAATTTTGGCTTTATCATAACTGTGTGTGTGTGTGTGTGTGTGTGTGTGTGTGTGTGTGTGTGTGTGTGTGTGTGCTTTACACGAACAAACAATTGTGTCTTACTACATTACAAGAGTGGAAAAGCATTTTTTTGTGTTTATCTCAAAACCGTAAACGTTGGTCTTAGTGGCTTTCAAACATGAGTGATTAAATTCTATTTGGAGGTTATAAAAAGGCTGCACAGAAGTTTGGTGTAAAACATTCGGGTAGTGGAATTCCAGCGAGTAGTTACATCATCGTAACAACGGTCCTGCACACTCGGCTCTCTGTGTTCATCTATTTCTGGCCTCAATGCACACAACCACCTCAATCTGTGTCTCCTACTCAGCAGATTTGGCTCATCGAACTTCTTTCTTTGCCCTACGATGAAAAGGGACTCAAAAGGAGAAAAGTCGCCGACAATGATGATATAGACATGCCACGACGGCACTAGCAGGTATAAAAGAGAATGGATTTAAGAATTGCTTCCTGCACTGCAAAGAACGTTTTGACAAATGAATTAGAGCGCACAGAGTAATTTGAAAAAGGTTAATATTTTATAAAGAAATTCTGACTATTTGTAGGTTCCATCTCGCACCAGGACTGTCGACTAACTCTGAAAGCTGTCTCATCTTTACAAAGTTTAGCATTTTGGAACTATATAATATCCCATCTTAACAAAAGTTTAGCATTTGGGAACCATACAATATCCAACTCCATCCACACATCCTCAGGCTTTGCATTCCAAGTCATCTGACAACTCAGCACGTGTTTGAGAACAGTCCAGTAACAATCACTATAGAATACAGATCAACCTGTTGGAAGAATACATCCATCCACCATGCCACGACCACAAAAAAAGTCTTACAAATACTTAAAAGGAGACAAATTTCAGGGCATGGCAAGAAAAGCCACAGAGCAACAAGTAGTCAAGCCAGATACTAAAGAGTTGAGATGTTTTATGCGCAGTGTCAGAGAGCGAGCAACAAGTAAATGTAAAAGGAGCAAAGTGGAAGGAAAGAACCGTGTTGTGATGCCAGAAGAAATAGAAGCAGAGTGTAATGTAGAAACAAACAAAAGGGACTGATATTGATCTCTGCAGTTTTTGAGGTAACATTAGAGAAAAAGATGGACTTTAAGTACATCAAATAACTTTATCATGCAATTAGTAATAATTAGCTTAAGATTCGTTAAACTCTAATTTTACACATATAATGACAACGGATCGAGCGAGAAGAATTATCAGTAACATCCCCCACTACTGCACCTGAAGATTCAGTTTGATGCTGTTAGTTGCATATTTTTTAATTAAGGTCCACAAGGTAGCAACTATTGAGAAGCTGCAGTTCCTCCCGGGTCCAAGGCAGCAGTTGTAGGTGTCACCTTTGCTAGATGGTTCTGAACATGCAAACTTTGGCAGTCTCCCATTATTCCGAAACGAAGCTACTAAATACAAAATTGTTAAGGCTTTTGTGGCCACTTGTTGACAAACTGCCTATTGGCTTCTGTCTCGGGTTCTTCAGCCGACGTTCATCTAACGATTTTTCTGATGTTTTGCCAGCACGAGTGGCTGGCATTGTCAAAGCTTCACCCTCCATTGCCGGTGGTGAACTGGAGGCGAGCTCGCGGCCGCGGACTATATGTACCTGGCGTGCCAATGTCCGAGGGCTTCTCCGCAGTCATTTCCGGTGCGGTTCTCCTCTTTCTACCTGCGACGATCCTTCGCTGCAGTACGGGAAGCCAGGATCCGTTTACCTTAAGGCTTTCCTCTTTCTTGTTGAAACTGCTCACGTGTTTTTGGATTTCTACCGCTTCTCTGAACAAGCACGTGTGATAGTGCTTCTCTACAGACAGAACTTCCGTGTCGGCGAATTTTATTACGTGGTCGGTCTCATTCAGTGTGTGCTCTGCCACAGCCGATTTCTCCACCTGCCCCAACCTGCAATGTCGCTTATGCTCTTTGATCCTGGTGTTAATTGATCGTCCAGTCATTCCGACATAAACTTTTCCGCAAGTGCACGGTATACGGTATATTCCCGACATTGCAAGTGGGTCTCTTTTCTCCTTCGTCGATCTAAGACACTGTTTGATCTTCCTTGTCGGTTTGAAAATCGTCTTTACGCCGTGTTTGCGCAATATACGGCCGATTCTGTCCGTCACTCTGGGAATGTATGGCAGAAAGGCCGTACCCGACATTTCTTTTTCTGGTTCCTTACTTCGCCGAGTGTTTGGCTCTGTTACACTTCTAATGTAATTTGTGGAGTACCCATTGCTCCTCAGAACAGTTTCCAGGTGTCGCATTTCTCGTTTAAGGTGTCGAGGCTCACATATTCGTCCTGCTCTCGTTACGAGCGTACTAATCGTGCCTCTTTTCTGGCTCGGGTGGTGGTTTGACAGTTCGTGCACGTATCGGTCCGTGTGTGTCGGTTTTCGATACACGCCGTGTCCCAGGTTTTCGCTGTCACTTGTGACCGGCACATCTAGAAATGGTAGTTTCTTGTCCTTTTCTACTTCCACGGTAAATGTTATGTTGGCACGGAGGCTGTTCAAGTGTCTCAGGAATTCACCGAGCTGTTCTTCACCGTGGCTCCACACCACGAAAGTATCATCGACGTACCTGTACCACACCTTAGGTTTGCAAGTCGCCGAGTCCAGTGCCTGTGCTTCGAATTGTTCTGTGAAGAAGTTGGCCACCACTGGACTGAGAGGACTACCCGTGGCGACGCCTTCCAGCTGTTCGTAGAAATCGCCATTCCACGTGAAATAGCTCGTGGTGAGACATGCACGGTAGAGCTTTTTGATGTCTTGCGGGAACATGGAACCGATGTGCTCCAGAGAAGCTACTAAAACTGGAAGCACACTTTGCCTCGCTCCCACACTGTGTCTCTGCTTCATTCTGTGCAGCTCTCAGAGGAGTCGGAGTCTTACTGCTTAGGACAAAGAAGATGGACGGTTCGTACATCAGCTGTCAGCTCAGGATTTTCCGATACTGACCGATGCGAGAGTTGGCGAACCGAGGAAGTCTAGCATTCCTCTGCGCACTGAGCCGTCTTTTACAGAACATTAACTGCACTAACCACATTGCAATGTTATTAGCAATTTACTGCTGCTGTAATTGTCACAATGCCAGAGGCTGCTGCACGCTCTCCAGAACTCGTAGCTGATCCGTGTAAGGAACCTACTTTGAGAGTTCAGTATTCCGTAAGATCTCAACCTTGCTACATATCTACTGCTCTTTCCAACACCTTACCAATGCTCTGGCCACGCATATTAGTTTTACAGTGTGCTCTTTATAGCAGTAGTAGACTGCGATCAGAAACAATGGCTGTGGTGTTCACTAACTTGCTTGTGATAAGGGAATACCCAATTTTCCACTTGTCTAACATTTCTGTTGACCCTCTATTGCACAGTGTTGCCATATGGCAACAAACCATAAATTTACATATAATGTTAAAGAAACCGCTCGCATACGGCAACACACAGTCTGGCTGCATCGAGTTACACTGTGTTTAGCGTTGTTACGTAGCCAAAAACTGCCGATAGTCTACAGTCGTTGCTGAAGGTCCAATATACGTAAACAAACGCTACAGCAGTGGAAAAACTGAATTATTTCTGCCACTTAGATCACACCTAAGGAAATTATATTTTTAAGGTACGTAAAATGATGCTTAATGATAGCACAGATAATGTTTCGGTGTCTCTGTAACTGAATGATAAATAATTACTCAGTATTTTCAGTTTGTTGCCATATGGCAACACTACGATCTTGCCAATGTAAACATAACCCTTTTCAACGTGCGCAGATTCAGTACAGTGCTGTTTAATTTTGTACACATGACATCAATTCCAGCTTCACGATTCTATGGTGGCAGAAATTCAACAGCAATTAGCAATATTCCTGAAGAAAGTAACGATTCGGAATTGGGCAGCACTGACAGTGAAGAAGAATTTGCAGACGGTTCAGAGGATGAAAGTGCTGGACGTAATATTCCTCGTGGAACTTTGGCTATAGTTGTTTCTGAGTCTGACGATGACAGTGAAGGAGAAATAGAAGAAGAGGAAAAGGAACAAGAAGAAGAAGAAGAAGAAGAAGAAGAAGAAGATGACGAAAGCAATGTGTTACTTCAAAATAACATTGTGGCGGCAGAAGAAAATAGTGCTCCAAAACCAAATAAAAGGCCTGAACGTACTTGTAGTTGGAAGAAATGCCGGAAAGTAATAGTTATGCCAGAATGCACTGGTACACTTGACATCCCTTCTCATGTACACAGTTTGAAAGAATATTTTCATATGTTTCTTGAAAGCAAAATGTTGGAGATTATTGTTGAGGAGTCAAACAGACTGTCCATTCAAAAAAATCTGAAACTTGACAGACAAGAATTAGAAATTTGGATACAAATGACATACTTTACTTCTGTGATTAGACTCCCTTCTACTAGAGATTACTGGAATCCTGAGACTGGAGTTTCCATTGTAGCTGATAGGATGCGTATAAACCACTCTGAACAAATAAAAAGTAACATACATTTTGCTGATAATTTGAGAACAATACCCAAATTGAGGGCCAGTGTATGATCCTATATACAAAATTAGAAGCCTTGTTGACCATACTGTTTCTAAATGTAAAGCACTAGCGAAACCAGAAAAATTCAGCCCTGATGAGCAGATTATACCATTCAAAGGGTGTCATTCAATGAAACAACACAAAAAAACCACCCAACAAGATGGGACTATAAAATGTTTGTACTATCTGATGTGAATGGTTTAGAATACAACTTAGAACTGTATACTGGCAGAATAACCAAAATGAACATCTTTCTGACATAGGAGCCAGTGAAATGCTGCGCTAAGGCTAGCTAGTGTAATACCTGAAACACAAATTGTAAAACACTTTTGAAACTGGTTCTGTAGTTTAGATCTGCAAATGAAACTGGCAGAAAGAGGAATCTACAGCATAGGCACTGTTCGTTCCAATTGTCAAAAGGGATGTGTGTTTGACTCTGACAAGAAAATGAAGAGACCTGGAAGAGGTGCAACAGATGAACGACGGTGTTCCATGGGAAATGCGCAGTATTCTGCTGTAAAGTGGCATGACAACAGATTTCTGACATTACTCAGCAATTTTGTGGGAGCAAATCCAATGAGTGAAGTAGAAAGATTTGACAAGAAGTTGAAGTCAGTCAAGGTGCCTTGCCCCTGGGGCAGTAGTAGGGTATAATCAGTTCATGGGAGGTGTAGATCTTGTGGATTCGGTTCTAGCATTGTATAAGATCCACATACATTAAAAAAAAAAAAAAAAAAAGTATCACAGAATATTTTTTTCATATTCTAGACCTAATGGTAGTGAATGCTTGGTTTCTTTACAGAAGAGATGGACTATCAAGTGGAATGCATCGGAAAAGCATGCTCGCTTTAGCAGAGTTCGAGAAGGCCACAGATAGAGGTTTGTTGCTCCAGGGGAAAAGTGAGGCAAGAAAGCAAGGCAGACCCAGAAGCAATTCCATTGAGAGAGCCTGCACGGTGAAGAAGAAGAAGAAGAAGAAGAAAGGACCAACAGCTGCACTGCCTGAAAAGGATATGCAGCTAGATGGCACAGGACATTTGCCTATTACGGATATCAAAAGAAGGTGAAAAGCTCCATCAGGCAATGGAATTTTGAGAGTGAAGTGTTTGAAATGCAGGGTTCATTTATGTTTCACTGCAAACATAAACAGGTTTTTGAAATTTCACACTGAGTGACGAAAAGAGGAATCGAATTGTTGAATAATATGACAAAATATATTTTTGAAAACAGAAAAGTAACAGTTTTTCATCTAAAACTATTCATAAAATGTATGTAGAAGCACATTTCTGTATCTTTCCTAAGTAATTTTATATATGTATGTAAATAAGTGCTGTGAATCTTCTGGGAAGTGTGTTGCCATACAGCAACAGACCTACAATAAATGCATCAAAATTTCTATGTTTAACCTATTACACAGTATTTTGTGTGTCAGGCCCTAGCCCAGATATGTTCTTTTTCATTGAAAAGAGAGAGAGAGAGAGAGAGAGAGAGAGAGAGAGAGAGAGAGAATAAAAAAAATAAAATAAAAAGAAAGGGGGTCATGCAATAGAGAGTTAAAAGATTCCCACAAATCATTATGAGACATTTTGTCTTTTACTGCGAATGGTACTATATTTTGTCAGTGTTTCCCTTTCCACATTAACCTCACTCTTTATTGATCCGTACAACAGTGTTCTTTTCAGTATTTTTGGTTTCTTATTATGTTAGTCTGTTCAACCTGCTAATACTAGTGCCCCTTATTTCCTGCTGTACACTCATTCCGACCACAGTCATATAATGGAACAATGCCCACCATGCCTGCAAGTGACGGATTCAATTGCCAAAAATTTTCGCGAATAACCTCAGTCGCAATGGTAATTTGACAATCTACAATGCAGTGGCTGAAGTACTACATACAGTACCCTACTGTATTACTGCTCGGTTCAGGAAAACTGACTCCTACAAGCCAGGATTGTTCCTCAATAGCTGAGAGGGGTTTACCTCTACTTACACTTCCAGTTCACTGGACTGTGACACACACTGCATATTAAGCTGGGAGTAACCCCCTAAGGGTTGCAGTCATGCAAACTAAGATGCACAGAGTGTAAGTAAGCTTTGGTGACTTTTGAGAGGTCTGATGGAGTAGAATTGCATTAAGAAGCCAAGGGCACACAAAAAAGCATATTGCACGGTAGTAAAGACTTTCGTGGACGACCCTGCACCTGAGGAACAACTTATAACTATGATGTGTGTCACCTAATAGCCTGGCTTTCCTGGTTTCAAATTTCTTGGATTGATCATATATATATCTGAAAACAAAGATTCTATAACTTACCAAACGAAAGCATTGGTACGTTGATAGAGACAATAATAAACACAATCACACACACAAATTTCAAGCTTTCGCAACCCACGGTTGCTTCATCAGGAAAGAGGGAAGGAGAGGGAAAGACGAAAGGATGTGGGTTTTAAGGGAGAGGGTAAGGAGTCATTCCATTCCCGGGAGCGGAAAGACTTACCTTAGGGGGAAAAAAGGATGGGTATACACTTGCACACACACACATATCCATCCACACATATATGGACACAAGCAGACATATTCAAAGACAAAGAGTTTGGGCAGAGATGTCAGTCGAGGTGGAAGTGCAGAGGCAAAGATGGTGTTGAATGACAGGTGAGGTATGAGTGGCGGCAATTTGAAAATAGCGGAGATTGAGGCCTGGTGGGTAACGGGAAGAAAGGATATATTGAAGAGCAAGTTCCCATCTCCGGAGTTTGGATAGGTTGTTGTTAGTGGGAAGTATCCAGATAACCCGGACGGAGCAACACTGTGCCAAGATGTGCTGGCCGTGCACCGAGGCGTGTTTAGCCACAGGGTGATCCTCATTACCAACAAACACTGCCTGGGGTGCGTAGTAGACTAGCCTCCACGTGGTGCACCCCGGGCAACGTGATTATATCGCAGCTAAATAGTCTACAAACTTGGCTACCAGACTATCCTTTGGGATCTCCTGGTAATTCAAACATGCAACGAAGTGACCAAACGAACGATTCCTTTGGGAACCATCCGACTAGAAGATTGGGACCATCAGTCCGGATCTGCCAGATAAATATTGAGGGAATTAGTCGATCCAAATCTGAATATCTTTCAAAGTTTCTATTGGACAATAGCATCGATGTGGTACTCCTTCAGGAAACACATACCGACTCGCAGGAGGACTTACAAAGAAGAGGACGTATTCAAGGCTTCCAACAAATAGGCGCAACATATCACCACGCCTATGGCACCGCCACATATGCCCAATCCGATATTGAACATGCGCACCTGCTGTCCACAAGCACAGAAAACAACATCCATGTTGTTGATATAAAAGTAGACAACATAAGACTTATAAATGTCTACAAACCACCAAACCAAATCTGGCCAAGTATTGTACTACCCGTACATGAACACCCAACGATATATGCCGGTGATTTTAATAGCCATCATGAAATGTGGCGATACACCCAAAATAATGAACACGGAGAAGCGCTGGTGGAATGTGCCGACGACAACAATCTACATCTTATATTCAATGCCAAGGAGAGGGGCACATTCCACTCGGCCGCCTGGCGCAGGGACAACAATCCGGACCTCTGCTTTGTAACTACCGATAACGAGGAAAAACCAGTGCCTATACATAGAAGGGTTGCCACAGATTTCCCACACAGCCAGCACAGGCCTGTTATTTTAGACATTGGTGTCACTATACCCCTGATACGGTCCTTCCCTCAACCTAGATGGAATTTCCAAAAAGCTGACTGGGAGAAGTATTCAGCGGACCTTGATAAATGCATCCGGTTTATACCGTCACTACCTACATGCTACGATCGTTTCAGGAAAGCTATAATTACCACAGCTAAAAAACACATCCCTAGGGGGTTTCGAAAAAAATACATCCCAGGATGGGATGCAAAATGCCTTCAGCTATATGAGGATTTTACTAGTAGTGGTGACCAAGAAATAGCTGATGACCTCCACAATCTAGATTCCGCAAGAAGACAACGATGGACTGAAGCAACTGAAAGAATGAATTTCACTCAATCAAGTAGGAAGGCATGGAGTTTGTTACGTAAAGTCGGAGGTACGACAAGACCAGCCCAGAAAAATCCAACCATAACACCAGAGAAAATTGCAAATAACATTGTCGAAATGTCAAGAGCTCCGAGAGACAAACCACATACCAGGATGATTAAGCGCGAACTCAGAACACTAAAAAAGAATACTCCAAATATATCAGAGCTTTCCAGACCATTCACTGAGGATGATGTCATTACTGCCCTCAAGGATATGAAACCGGGCAAAGCCCCAGGTTTTGACAACATACATCCAGAATTTCTAACCTACGCTGGAAAGAACGTAGTCAAATGGCTGGCAAATTTCTTTTCGAACATTTTGACTACAAACCATCTCCCTAGAGAATTCAAAAAGGCAAGAATAATAGCTTTGCTGAAACCAGGGAAACCAGCAGACCAACCGCTAAGCTACAGACCAATAGCACTTCTTAGCTGTACATACAAACTTCTCGAACGACTTGTCCATAATCTAATTAGCGGCAATATTATGGAGAACTTACCTACAGAACAGGCAGGCTTCAGACCTGGCCGTAGTTGCTGTGACCAAGTTCTGGCATTAACATCCTACATAGAGGCTGGCTTTCAACAGAAATTGAAAACAAGTGCTGTATTTCTAGACTTAACATCTGCATATGATACTGTTTGGAGAGATGGAATAATTTACAAACTCTTAAGAGTGATTCCTTGCCAGATTCTAACATCCTTAATACATAATATGCTGAGTAACAGAACCTTCCAGGTCACCCTAAACGGAAAGACAAGCAAAACAAAACTTATTAACAACGGGCTTCCGCAAGGCTCCGTATTGGCCCCTCTTCTGTTTAACCTCTATATAGCAGATCTCTCAAACACAAAGTCAAGAAAATTTGGCTATGCGGATGACATAGCACTGGCTACCAGAGACAAGTATCTCTTCAATACAGAGGAAGTCCTTAATAATGACGTCGAAATACTATACAATTATTTCAAGAAATGGAGACTCAAGCCAAACCCTAACAAAACTGAAGTATCTACATTCCATCTTAATAACAAAATGGCAAATGAAATTATTAACATAAAACTCGGAAACACCAACCTCAAACATAATAAGTTTCCAAAGTACTTAGGTACAACATTGGATCGCACTCTTTCTTACCGAAAACATCTGGAGAACACCACTGCAAAAATTGGAACACGGAATAACATCATCCAAAAACTTTGCGGTACCACTTGGGGAGCTAACGCAAAAACATTACCCACCTCATCTATCGCCTTAGTGTTCTCTGTGGCTGAGTACTGCACTCCAGTCTGGATTAATAGCGGTCACACCAAACTTATTGACAGGCAATTAAATAACACAATGAGGTTGATTTCTGGAACTGTTAAATCAACGCCCACGTACTGGTTACCGGTTCTATGTAATATCCTGCCCCCGGACCTGCGTAGAAAAGTGCCCCTACTGCACGAATTCAGAAAGATTGAGACAAAACCAGAACTACCAATTAAAGAAGAATTCTCACAACTGCGACACACTCGATTGAAATCAAGAAAGCCACCAATACGTACAGCTGAGCAGCTTCAAAATAATAACTATGACCACATGAAACAATGGAGACTAGATTGGAACCAAAAGACAAATGACCAACTACAGACCTGGTTTGAGAGCTAACTGCAACATCTCTGGAATGGAACTAACACGGAAAACATGGTCCGCATTAAATCGAATACGTACTGGACATGGCAGGTGTGCGGATTCACTACACAAATGGGGAAGAGCGATGTCACCAGAATGCGACTGCGGTGCCCCTAGACAGACAATCCAACGCATCCATGGTGAATGCCCCTCGCGAGCATATGCAGGGAACTGGTCCGACTTCCTGGAGGCATCCCCATCGGCGCTAGAATGGATCTCAAACCTCGATATAACCTTTTAACCGACCAATATAAACATAGATTATATTTATGATTGTTATGAGATTTTAATGTCTAACACTTGATGTATTAATGTTGCATGTATAGCCATACGCTAAATAAATAAAAATAAATAACTGTCTGCCTGTCTCCATTCATGTCAATGGACAGTTTGTTGCTGGTCATTCCCACATAGAAGGCTTCACAGTGTAGGCATGTCAGTTGGTAAATCAAGTGGGTGCTTTCACACGTGGCTCTGCCTTTGATCGTGTACACCTTCCGGGTTACAGGACTGCAGTAGGTGGTGGTGGGAGGGTGTGGGGGACAGGTTTTACACCAGGGGGCGGTTACAAGGGTAGGAGCCAGAGGGTAGGGAAGGTGGTTTGGTGAACGGACACAGGCAGACAGTGTTTGTTGGTAATGAGGATCACCCTGTGGCTAAACATGCCTCGGTGCACGGCCAGCACATCTCGGCACAGTGTTACACCATCCAGGTTATCTGGATACTTCCCACTGACACCAACCTGTCAGAACTCTGGAGATGGGAACTAGCCCTTCAATATATTCTCTCTTCCCATTACCCATCAGGCCTCAACCTCCGCTAATTTCAAGTTGCTGCCGCTCATACCTCACCTGTCATTCAATAACATCTTTGCCTCTATACTTCCGCCTTGACTGACATCTCTGCCCAAACTCTTTGCCTTTACATATCCTACTGGATATATGTGTGTGTGTGCGCGAGTGTATACTGTCCCTTTTTCCCCCAAGGTAAGTCTTTCCGCTACTGGGGTTGGAATGACTCCTTACCCTCTCCCTTAAAACCCACATCCTTTCGTCTTTCCCTCTCCTTCCCTCTTTCCTGATGAAGCAACCGTGGGTTGCAAAAGCTTGAAATTTATGTTTGTTATTGTCTCTATCAACGTACCAACGCTTTCGTTTGGTAAGTTACAGGATCTTTGTTTTCAGATATATTTTTCCCACGTGGAATGTTTCCCCCTCTCTCTCTCTCTCTCTCTCTCTCTCTCTCTCTCTCTCTCTCTATATATATATATATATATATATATATATATATATATATATATATATAAATTACAGGCTACAAGTCAAAGCGTAAATGAGAGAGGATTCAAACATGTTTGGAAAAATTCAAACCAACTGGAAATACTTCTGGAAGAGAGACTACATCAACTTCCCTGACATAGCAGTATTCGCACATGACAAAGTCTGCACCAGAGATACGAATAAGGGCAGAACTGTGTGTGGATACCCTCTTGCTGTATATATGCAAGAAGGAACCTACTTCCATCCAGTTCTGGGACATATCAAATCACAAGATTGGTCTCTCTTTGCACGTATATCAAGATGGGCACTGGAGGATGGAATATCTCAATAAAATGTACGAGTCACAAACCACACGTTCCATCTTCGAGGATGACTGGTCCGTATTTGATAAGATTATACCTGCGTGGCCCATCGGAGATGTGTTTCAGATTATAGTATTTTGGTTCTATTTCCATTATGTCACGAGACCTGACATATAAAAACAATATGCCGAGCTTAAGAAACCCGTCAATGGAAACTTACCATTACCTACTTCGACATACCGTGTTGTTTGAGCAACAGTGTAATATTTCGAACACGGAGGGGTGCCATTTGGCAGCTGTTATACCAACTTTGTAACAGCATCATCGTTTTGATTCTCACTGAACACCTCATTTACGACGTAAGAAGAGATTTTTCCTGTGAAGTCTCCTACTTTATAGACGATGGCACGGGGCTGCTGCAAGAGAAAATTTATCTCCACTTGTTTGCAGAAAAGTTTCCAATGATTATTAATGTAGAGGAAATTTCCAAATAGCACATCAGATTGTAGGCTCATGCACTGCACAGTTTGCCTGAGAGAACTGGTCAAGTTACACAAACAAGGCCTCAGCCACCGTTACAATGCGGAGTTTCGATATCCAGACCACGACGTGCTCAGACAAAAAGTAATTTACAACGCCTGAAGAAATTTCTGTGAGGTGTTTCAAGAAAGTAGAAAGGAAGAATTACGGAGGCCTGGAAAATGGATACTAAGCTGTGGGCGCCACGCCATTTTTACAGTGAGGTAGGTGTTTTGTATTATCGCGTAATAGGGGAGAGAGTGTGGCAGATATGATACGCGAGTTGGGATGAAAGTCATTAAGGCAAAGACGTTTTTCGTTGCAGCGAGATCTATTTACGAAATTTCAGTCACCAACTTTCTCTTCCGAATGCGAAAATATTTTGTTGAACCCAACCTACATAGGTAGGAATGATCATCAAAATAATCTAAGAGAAATCAGAGCTCGAACAGAAAGGTTTAGGTGTTCGTTTTTCCCACGCGCTGTTCGGGAGTGGAATGGTAGAGAGATAGTACGATTGTGGTTCGATGAACCCTCTGCCAAACACTTAAATGTGAATTGCGGAGTAATCATGTAGATGTAGAGGTCAATTCTGGAATAAAATGTATCGTCACTAAATTTAGTCTTATTTCTGATAGAAGAGATTCAAGATTTCTTTCCTGGGGTGGTCAGGGATAAGAGACATTCCCGTAACTGTGAACGTTACGTATTGTGAAGGACAGCCCTTGGGCTGTGTCAAAAGGACACACTGTGTCATAAATCTTGAAACATTAGAAGTGTGATTTCTTGACCATCTTGCAAAGTTACACCTTCAAGGCTGCGTATAAAAGATGCTACTGGCAGAAAGTTTGCTGCATATGTTGTTCAGTCATTCATTTTGTCAAGTGATGTGGCTGACGGATATGACATCACTGCTCAAGCTTGGCGAATGAGCTCCAAAGCCAGAGCCTCAAAGTTCACGGGGTTGCAGTGGCAGGTGGACGGGGTAGATGCTTCGGCTACATCAAATGACAGCGAGTGTAAAGATGGTGAAAATGAGAGGAAATAACTCTCGCTCTGGTACAGGGTCACAGGTTGTTGGCCCTTTTGCCTCTAGAGGAGAAGCAGGAAGAGGCAGAGCCGATTTCAGTTTCTCGTAGCACAACGCAAGAGAGGCACTTTTGCCGGTCTCCGATTAGGCTGTGGAAGTGGTACGACAACAAGTTGCAATTACCAAAGCTTCTCAAGAGGGGGGGCCCTTTAGGGCTGGGAGTAACTCTCGTGATGAGATGAGCCGGAACAGGGCTGCTGAAGGAGTGCTCGACCTCGGTCCCTGCGATTTGTGTCATACGCAGGCACTGTTCTGAGCATCGATAGCCTCTGGGAAAGAGGAGGGTCAAACCTCACGAGTTACACAGTATAACGTGTTCACAGTTTTCTTACCGACTGTCACAAGCGAAGATCTCGAGATGACACAGTTTGACGTTTGCACTGCATTTCTACACGGCAACCCTAAAAAACAAAACTGTACAGCAATACCTGAGGGACTGAGGACTATCACAAAGAATCCTGTAGTCTGAAAATCTGAGATGTAGGTGGTGGGGCTAAAGCAGGCTCCTCTATGGTAGAACAAGAAATTTCTAATTTCTTTTTTTTTTTTTTTTTTTTTTCTTCAGATATCATTTTCGAGCAAATGACACCGATCCGTGTTTATTCCGTGGTCGTCAATGGTGCTGTTGCTATGTTAGCAATACTTGTAAACGATGGACTTCTTGCATCAAAACTGAGGAAAGTTATTTGTAAAGTTGTCACTTCACCAGAAGAATCTTTTCATATTACGATCCAAGATGATCATTATTTTGTGGCAGTGGAAACTGAGTAAATCGGGTGGGAAAGGAAATGTTTATTCATCAATGACCTGCACCAGAAGAAGAATTCATCACCTTTTTCAATGATCACAAAAATACACAATGGCAAATGGTAAAGGCAATTCTATAGTATTTGCTCGAAACCGAAAATTATGGTATAGAACATTATGACATCAGAGCTAGTACCTTTTTCTAATGCTGATTGCGCAGGTGTTCTGAATATCTACAACGGAATCTCTATTCCGTTTAGCATATGGACTGGTAAGCTGGGCTTCCCAAAGGCAAACTATTGTTCCATTCTGATTTCACTACAGGCAAGAATGCATAGCAATTACGATACAATAATTGCTTTCCGTTTGAAACTCCTTCAATGCTACCCTTCCTATGAACTTCTACCATGATATATTAAGCAAGTAGTATGTAGAATGTTATCACTTTAACCACAGTAGGCCAATTTGTAATTGAGGAAATATTACAGAAAAAACATAACCTTATAAAATATCAAGCATTGCCTAGGATATACACTGCTGGCCACCGTAAATGCAACACCAAGAAAGACAAGAGGTAGCACAACAAAATTTATTTTGTAGATAACATGTTGACCAAGTATCAAATAATTACGTTTACAGACGTCTGTAACATGTGGTTCCTGCCAGAGTCAGTAGCCAGAGTAGCCGCCATAGTTGGAGATCACCGCTGCCACACATCTCGGCATTGAGTCAAAGAGACGTTGGATGTGTTCCTGGGGTACAGCAGCCCAAGCAGCTTCCACACGTTGCCAAAGATCATCTGGTGTGGCAGCTGGGGATGTAATCTGGGTCACTCGTTGAGCAACCATGGGCCACATGTTTTCTATCGGCGAAAGATCCGGAGAGCGAGCCGGCCAGGGAAGCAATTCAATCTGGTTATTGACGAAGAACCTTTGGACAATGCGTGCCACGTGTGGTCGCGCATTATCCTGTTGAAATATGGCTGTGGCCGAGCCCTGAAGGTAAGGAAGGACAACTGGCTCCAGCACCTCGGATATGTAGCACCGGCTATTTAAAGTACCGGCAATGCGTACTAGAGGCGTGCGAGAGTAATATCCAATACCGCCCCATACCATAATACCCGGTGCAAGAACAGTGTGGCGGTGCATAATGCAGCTGTCCAGCATCCTCTCTCCACGGTGTCTCCACACTCGAATCCGACCATCGTGGTGCTGCAGACAGAAGCGTGCCTCGTCAGTAAAGACAACGTCATTCCATTCTGCCGTCCACATCCGTCTGTCATCACACCATTGGCGACGGAGACGTCTGTGGTTCTGCGTCAATGGTAGACGAAGCAATGGACGTCTTGCGGACAGACCACTCTGCTGTAAACGGCGTCGAATGGTACGCGCAGACACTGGATGATGCGTTACAGACGCAATGTGCTGTGCTATGGTTCGGGATGTCACTGAGCGATCCGTCACTGCCATGCGCACAATTTGCCTATCAGCACGTGCAGTGGTGCACCGAGGTGAATGCGATCGACCACGTCGGTCCGTCGTACCCTCCTGCATACAACGGTCACATATCCGCATTACAGTTGTTTGGTTTCGTCCAACACGACTAGCGATTTCTCTGTATGATAATCCACAATCTCGGTAAGCCACTATCCTTCCTCTGTCAAACTCGGATACTTGATCAAAAGATGTTCGCTGTTGTCTACGAGGCATAACTGATCGTCTTGTGAAACAACCACAAGGTAAACACACGTGCCGAACGTACACTCGTCGAAATCGCCAAGCCTTAAATGGCGCTATGAGGTGGCGCCACAGGCGCGCGTGATGTGTGTCTGCGCTGAAATTCTAATCAGTTGCATATCTCATCGCTGCAAACCCATGGTGTAAATTTCACTTGATTCGGATGCTTCCTTCAGGGTGTTGCATTTACGGTGGCCAGCAGTGTATATTGAATTTCTGTTCCTATGAAAGTTTACTTTTTATTTTTTAAAAGTTGAAACTTGAAGTACATAGAAACTAAAGAATATTAACCTTTTACAGAGCGCCTTCACACTATTCATCCAAGCTGTGACAGCATGGGACAAGTCGTAAAATTTTAATTTGAAGGTTGAAATTTTACATTGCTGATTATTTACAGACTAAGTTGCATACTTCTCTAGTATTTCTTACTTATAAAACATTCTTCTGTTGAAAATATCTCTAGTATTGTTTTGATACTGTCAGCTTTTATATTTTATTGTGACAGAATGGAACAATAAAACCTGATTCACAGTGCTGAATGGAACTTTAGATCCTCGTTGCTGCACACCTTAGAATGAACTGGCACAAGCTACACAAACGGTTCTGAGAGCTTCCTACACAAGATGATAGAATATGATTTTGGAAAAGAATTAACTTATAGCACACGTAGGGATGAAGGATGCAAACCTATTTTATACCTGAAAGATGCAAACAGTGTACTGTGTCCACACTATTCCTACAGCATCCTTTCTGCCACAGGTAGCATCTTAAGAAGCAGCAACTACGTATTATTAACATGGTTTATGAGGCAATACTGTACTTCATTCTTGCTTTTGCTGGCTCAACTTTGCAATTCTGTAACTATGCAACCTTCAGTTATGAGTTCTACGAGTAAAAGTATTGTAAGTTTGTGAAGAAAGCAGTGATATTCATTGCATAGTGTTGTCAGTTTTGTCTGCGAGTTAAGGTGACTGAGTTTCAACGTGCACAGACCTAAACAGAGGGAGTCACATAAGACTTTCATCACAAACTTCAAAAGTGTCATACGAGACAAAATCCAATCAGCATCACAGATTGCAGCAGCAAAGCTGTGTGAAGTTTCATTACAGACCGTACAAAGAATATTTGCAGAAACACAGGCAAATGAAACCTACGGTCAAGAAATGACATTTCAGTCTCTGAGATAAGATATTGGCGGAAGAACTGTCACCAATTTGAACGATTTTCAAAAAGAAGTTGTTCACTCAACATTTTATAACCACGTTGAGTAGTCTACAAGGCAATAGGTGGCAGATGGACGCAAGCACCAGATATTTTGGACATGATCAGCTGCCGAGGAGCAGATATTGACTCAGACCGTGTTTTGGTAAAAATCAAAACCTTAGAAAGGATTCGAGAGGTACTCAGAGAAACAGGAAAACAGAAAACAAACGGACGGTTTGACGAGCAGATGTCAGAGGCGCTGCACGATAGGAATTGAGCTCGACAAAGAATTTTACAGAGACCCCACACGAAATAATTTGGCAACGTTTAAAGAGACGAGAAGGATAGCTAAGAATTTAGCTTGGAATAAGAAGAGATTAGAGGAAAGGGAAAATGTGGATGAAATACAGAAGAGCTTTGAAAATAAGCAGGGTCGGAAATTCTTTTAATGGTGTGGGATAAACAAAGAGAGGATATCAGCCAAGGGTGGACATGCTGAAAGATGAGACACGACAGTTTGATAGTTGGTAAGAAGAAAATAATAGAAGCACAGGCACAACATTTTGAAGTGTTACTGTCAGACAGACACATCATAAGTGAAGAGTGAAATGCAGGGGCTGGAGAAGAAACTGAAGAAGAACAAGAGGTGGACGGAGATGACGGCATACTAGACACAGAACCACTCTCGACAGAAGAGTTAGGAGAAATTATAAAGCAACTCAAGAATAACAAAGCTCCCGGATACGACCTCGTAACGGTGGAAATGGTAAAACACAGAGGAGAAATGTTAGTAAGGAGGATATGTAAAATAATTACAACGGCCAGGGAAACAGAGAAAATGCCAGCAGACTGAACGTCAGCAACCATCTGCCCTATACGTACAAAAGGATCACACATTCAGTGTAAGAACTACCGAAGAATATCTACCGAGCATCGTCTACAAAATCCTTTCTACTGCTATAACAGAGAGAGTAAGTAGAAGAGCAGAAAGGATTCTAGGCAGGCTTTAGATCTGGGAGGTCTACAGCTGACCATATCTTTACAGTACGTATGGTGCCGAAGAATACCTACAAATATAATGTACGATTAGAACCCCTATTTATAGATTTTAAACAGGCCAAGACAGAGTTAAAAGATCAGCACTTTGGGAAACAACTGACATTCAAATTTCCTAACAAATTAATAAAATTAAGTAATACAGCCCTAGAAAACAGCAGAAGCCAGGTTAAAGTTCAGGGACGTCTGTCGAGATCGTTTCCAATGGGAGAAAGTCTAAGACAGGGAGACCCATTTTCCCCAGTACTATTGAACCCGATATTAGAGAATGAAGTACGATAAATAATAACAAACCCAGGAGGCAATATTTACAACAGACTGCTTCAAATTTTAGCCTATGCAGACGATGTGGTACTAAGTGCTAAAACTACGGAGGCAGTTATGTCAGCTTTCAAAGAGTTTGAAGCCGCTGTCAAGAACATCGGTTTAGAAATTAGTGAGACAAAATCTAGATACACGGTAACTGAGATAGTTAGAAAAAATGTAGATAATCTCCAGTTAGAAGGGTACAGCTTCAAAAGAGTAGACTGTTTATATATGAGGGCTGTTTTTTTTTTTCAACCTCCGATCGTCCATCTAAGCAAGTAAGAGGTAGGGAGGGGCCGATCTGCGCGTCATGCGATTGCACAGCTCCCCCACCACAACCTCTGCCGTTTGCAGCTGCAGTGTGTCAGTCGTAGCCGAGCTATGTCCGTGTAAATGTGGCCGCTACGCTCGATGTTCCCGCCAAATGTGAGTCACGAAGTGTAATCCGTTTTCTGCAAGTAGAAGAATGTAGTGCTGCGGAAATCCATCGCAGAATGAGCAACGTGTACGGTAACAACGTTATGAGTGATGGTAGTGTTCGGGAATGGTGTCGAAAATTTAGAGGACGACGAATAGACGTCCACGATGAAGGTGGACAAGGTCGCAAGTCTGTCATCACTGTAGGCCTCGTCGAGCGTGTCGATCGGGTGGTGAGATGCAAACAGAGGTTTACAATTAGCGAACTGTCAGACGAATTTCCAGACATTTCGAGGTCTGCTTTGTACACAATTGCGACTCGAGACCTAGGCCATCGGAAATTGTGTGCACGCCGGATCCAAAAAAGCATAGTACCGACCACAAAACGCAAAGGGTGGCGTCAGCATTATCGTTTCTCACACGTTATGCCGATGAGGGAAACGTTTTTTTGAAGTCGATTGTTACTGGCGATGAAACGTGGGTCCTCTGTGACAATCCTGAAACAGGAACAGTCGAAGTAGTGGATGCACACAGCTTCCCCAAGTGAGCCAAAAAAGTTTAAACATTCACTGACGAAAAGAAAAACAGTGGCCACAGTGTTTCACGACCGTAAAGGAGTGCTGCTGGTGGACTTTATGGAGGAAGCTACGACAATAACTGAGGAAGTTTATTGTGAAACTTTATGTAATCTCCGCAGAGCCATTCAAAACCAACGCAGAGGAATGCTTTCGTCTGGTGTTGTTTTGATCGGTGACAACGCCCGACCACACAGTGCCGACACGACAAAAGATCTCCTCAAAAAGTTTAAATGGGGAGTTTTTGAACATCCACCGTACAGCCCAGATCTAGCACCGAGTGATTATCACCTGTTCCGAGAACTGAAGTCACGGTTAGGTGGGCAGAGCTTCGCTACTAACGAAGAACTTCAGGATGCCGTCAAGACTTACCTGTCCTCACTGGCGGCAACATTCTTTGTGGAAGGCATCGAAAAGCTTGTGTCGCGGTATGACAAGTGCCTCAATCGTTTTGGCGATTATGTAGAAAAATAAGTTAAGACTTTACTGTAGTTTTGGTAATAAAATTATTATTTTCTGTACATTTTTCTTTTATTTAGAGCCAATTAGAGGCTGAAAAAAAAAAAAAAACACAGCCCTCGTATTTTGGCTCAGTAATAACATCAGAAAACAAGGTGGAGGCAGATATAGCAAGCGAAATTAAGTCTGTCAACTGATCATATACAGCACTATACTCCATGTTCAACAGTAAGAACCTAAATAGGAAATTAAAGCTGACACTTTACAAAACAATGATCAAACCAGTTCTTACGTACGGCAGTGAGGCACAGGTACTGACGGAGGCTTCGGAGAAGAAGCTAAGTATCTGGGAAAGGTAAGTGCTGAAGAAGATTTTTGGTCCCGTAAAAAAAGGAGAGTTATGGAGAATTAGGACTAATAAAGAAATAAGGTCTCTGTACAAAGAATCCGATCTGGTAACCTCAGTCAAAACGAGAAGGCTAAGACAATGAAGACATGTCCAGCAGATGACAGAAGAAAAACACGCAAAGAAGCTGATGACGGAACGTCCCAATGACAGGAGGAGGAGAGGACAACTGCGTGTGAGGTGGTTGGAAGATGTGGAAGCCGACCTGAGAGCAGTGGGGGTGAGGAGGAGGTGCAGGCGTGCTGGAAGTCTGTGACCGAGGAGGCAGAGGTCCTCGGAGGTCCGCCGTGGAGTGAGTAAGGAAGTACGTAAACAAAGGTACATAAGAAAAGCTGATTGGGAAAAAATGGAAACTGTTGTATTTCACTGCCTTCCCACATATGCTGCTTAAGAAGAAGAAGCAGTACTGGATATTGCATCAAAAGTCACAGTCATCTAAGACAAAATAAAAAGCAGAATAATATAAATACTCCACTGCTCGAAATAAATCTAAAACACTGCCCCCTCTCTCTGCTTCCTTCCTGTCACCTTCCCATTCCTCTTCCCTTCAAAACGTTTATCGACAAGTGACACGACAGCTGCCGGCTGTACACTGACTGTGCCGGCATATTTGTCGGTGTTACACGTGGATAGCAGACGACCTGTTTTTATCTTCGTACAGAAGTTAGCACGTACGTGCACACCAAAGGAACGCTTAAATGTTCAAGAAAAGCAACTGGAATCACTCAACAGAGGAAAGTCCACTGGACCTGACGGGATACCAATTCGACTCTACACAGAGTACGCGAAAGAACTTGCCCCCCTTCTAACAGCCGTGTACCGCAAGTCTCTAGAGGAATGGAAGGTTCCAAATGATTGGAAAAGAGCACAGATAGTCCCAGTCTTCAAGAAGGGTCGTCGAGCAGATGCGCAAAACTATAGACCTATATCTCTGACGTCGATCTGTTGTAGAATTTTAGAACATGTTTTTTGCTCGTGTATCATGTCGTTTTTGGAAACCCAGAATCTACTCTGTAGGAATCAACATGGATTCCGGAAACAGCGATTGTGAGAGACCCAACTCGTTTTATTTGTTCATGAGACCCAGAAAATATTAGATACAGGCTCCCAGGTAGATGCTATTTTCCTTGACTTCCAGAAGGCATTCGATACAGATCCGCACTGTCGCCTAATAAACAAAGTAAGAGCCTACGGAATATCAGACCAGCTGTGTGGCTGGATTGAAGAGTTTTTAGCAAACAGAACACACCATGTTGTTATCAATGGAGAGATGTCTACAGACGTTAAAGTAACCTCTGGCGTGCCACAGGGGAGTGTTATGGGACCATTGCTTTTCACAATATATATAAATGACCTAGTAGATAGTGTCGGAAGTTCCATGTGGCTTTTCGCGGATGATGCTGTAGTATACAGAGAAGTTGCAGCATTAGAAAATTGCACTGAAATGCAGGAAGATCTGCAACGGATAAGCACTTGGTGCAGGGAGTGGCAACTGACCCTTAACATAGATAAATGTAATGTATTGTGAATACATAGAAAGAAGGATCCTTTATCGTATGATTTTATGATAGCGGAACAAACACTGGTAGCACTTACTTCTGTGCGGAACGATTTGAAGTGGAATGATCATATAAAATTAATTGTCGGTAAGGCGGGTACCAGGTTGAGATTCATTGGGAGAGTCCTTAGAAAATGTAGTCCATCAACAAAGGAGGTGGCTTACAAAACACTCGTTCGATCTATACTCGAGTATTGCTCATCAGTGTGGAATCCGTACCAGGTCGGGTTGACGGAGGAGATAGAGAAGATCCAAAGAAGAGCAGAGCGTTTCGTCACAGGGTTATTTGGTAACCGTGATAGCGTTACGGAGATGTTTAGCAAACTCACGTGGCAGACTCTGCAAGAGAGGCGCTATGCATCGCGGTGTAGCTTGCTCGCCAGGTTTCGAGAGGGTGCGTTGCTGGATGAGGTATCGAACATATTGCTTCCCCCTACTTATACCTCCCGAGGAGATCACGAATGTAAAATTAGAGAGATTCGAGCGCGCACGGAGGCTTTCAGACAGTCGTTCTTCCCGTGAACCACACACGACTGGAAAAGAAAAGGGCACGTAAAGTGCCCTCCGCCGCACACCGTTGGGTGGCTTGCGGAGTAGAAATGTAGATGTAGATTAATCAAAATTAAAACACCTTTAAAATTTAACAGATGACCTGTAATGAAGTCTGTCGCTGTATAGCACCTTCTGAATCGCACGAGAATACTTTACTATGGAGAGGGTGTTGTTTAACTACAGAATAAATAATTCATTGATATATAGTTCCTCAGCAATAATAAATGTATTACATTTAGTCACAGTCGGCTTCTAGCTTCAATATCTTTTCTGTAATGTGCTATCTGCCAATTTTGGGTACCGTATCATTTTCGAGTGAACGTCTTATACGCATCCAGCACCCGAGCGTCAGACAGCACGTCTCGGGGCAAAACTTTCCAGGTTCGGCTCGACGTGCACGGGCAGGAGGCTCGCAACTTGTGACGACTGAGGTGTACGGTGAGGCTACCGGAGGAGAAAGCGTCCAGAGTGGTCCAGTGTGGGCCTTTCCGACTTTCTCCTCCGGTCTCACTCTTTCCGACACAGTGTCGAGAACACTGTGTCAAAAACAGAGAAGGTTCTTCTCTAAGCTCCTTTCTCGCAAGGGCACAGTGGAAGCGGGAAGTATCGGGACTGAGCAAGTTGCCACCGCTTACAGAGGAACTCGGGCTCAGATTCCTAGCACGTGTGGAGAATGCAGAGTCCACCCGTCGCTAAAGAGCATTACGTCAATGGCCACTAAGCAGTTCCTGTACAGGTACAACTGGTGGAATATGGGAAACTGTTACTATCTCTTGCAGGCTGGACCTTTTGAGTGAGTTACACTGAAGGTGAAGCAAAAGGCTATCACATTGACTGTTCATGGAAATGAGAGTGAAAAAGGTAACACACCATCCAAGTCACCTTTAAAGCAGTTCGGTGAAGCTGAGGACAATCCGAATGCTAAGATCTCCGACTCATCGGCCGAGTTCATTTACAGTCATCGGCCGATCGGAAGGCTTCTCCCGGGCAGGTATGGAGCACACGGGAGGGACACCAGAGGAGCTGCCTACATTATTCTCCCAGTCTCCCTTCAGTGCCCTCCAGAATACTCAGTTACACAGAGGAAAAGAGTTGTCATCTAGCAGTTTATAGAGTGAAAACTTTTTTCTCTGTGCTTTTTCCCTAAATATTCACATTTTGCTTCCTATATGTGTACTTGGAAATCTAACTTAATAAAAAAGAGGAGGGGGGCTGAACAAATATTAACAACTATTCCTGAAGGGTGTATATTAATTTGTAAACATAAGAGAAGTCCATATAAAAAATTCTCCAGGCCTGTCCATTTGCAAACACTGCCACTAAAACGACCTCAGCATACCAAAATGCCTCAATAAAACCATTTCTAGAATAAGGCATTAGTACTACACAAATACTTCAAATTCCGTAGAATGGCTGTTTTCTGAAACAGCTACATAATTTTGAAAGTTGCATAATTTTTATCAATTAAAATGCCTCATTAAATGCAAGGATTTGGTGGAGAACAGAAACTTTTACTTAAACATATTAATAACACACAAACGAGCAGAAAAAGTGTGACTCTATTAACAAACGAGCTCTCTTAAACCTAAAATCGAGAACTGTAAACCGGTAACATAACATTCGAGGGCACACAGAATAACGCCCTGTTAGCAAAGGCAAAAAGCATATGGGTTTTAAATACATTCATTTTTTAGCATACATAAGGCATTTTAACTAAAACAAATAGTTTCTGTTGGCCCAAGAAAAACTAATTTACATTAAAAGTGTCAAATATTTTTCCTTCCTTTTCTAACAACAATGATGCACCTCTGCTATAATATGACATGCAAGGAGGAACCTGCATTTATATTCCTTTCATTTACTATCTCAAGTGAATTGATATAAACGTTTCCTCAAACGAAATGTGCCAGTTTCACATGGTAGTGAGTTTGTTAACCTTTCAATAACTATGACATTTTACTTGCTTAAGGACAATCGTTTCTCTAAATTAAAAATACAAAAAGCCTCGACAACAACTGCTCTGGACAGTGGCTAGTCACAGTGTGTGAATATTTCCCTAATAAATTGGCAAAGCGCCACACGATTTAGAGCTTCCCGTAGGCCCGGCACTGCAATCTCGCCTTCTGGTAACTTCGAGGGCTCCACCTTCAGATGACTACAAGCTACACCAGCTAAACATCCGAGACAAACTTTCACTGCACCACAAGACTCGGCAAACGCTGCTGTCACCTGTCAACCTGTGAGATGAAATGGAACCTAATTTAAAAATTTAAAAAGGAGACAGCATACTATTTGCAATGAGGTACATCTTCAAAAATTCTGATGAATTCCTTAATCTCAAGTATTACAGTACAATAATGAATGCACACAAAGTAATTAATCAAAGAACACTCAGATACTCGTGAAACAAACTATTCAATTCCCCAACAATTACGAACGGTTTTGCACCGATGGGTTGTTCTAAGTGCCTGAAAAAGATAGAGCAAATAAACATTACAAGGGTGTTCCACTTGGTGTAAACTGTACAGTAATTTTTAAACCACTTTTGCAGTGTAATCGGTGTCAACATGAAGGTGCAGGCGAACGGCTGTCTGCCGGAGCTGTGTCGAGGTCCGGGCAATGTAGGCAGCCAGGTTGTCAAATTTGTTGCTTAACTTCATTTCCAAATATAAATAAACGTGAAGGTGTGGAGCGGCAAGGGGCGTACGACAGGCAGCAGCCACCAACCCTCAGTCCCGAGGAGCCGACGTAAGTGTGTCCCACGAAGGTGAACAGGAGCGTACAGCTTCGCTATCTCCTAACTGTGGTGGCTCAGTGACACGCTGGTTGTCAGACAGGGCTAAGCAGGCCCGGCCAGTGAAACTGCCCAGGGTGCCGAATGTGGAGCCGCAGGCCGGAGAGAGGCGGCAGGCGGCGTCGGACAACTGCGGTCCGGAGCCGGCCGGATCTCGTGCCTCGGACCGGGACGTGCTGTCGGCGCCCGGAGAGTCGGGTAGCTGTCCGAGGTTCGTGGACCAGGTACGACAGCGGAGGCTGCGTCACGAATAGGTTGACGACCGGCACAGGCTGTCGACGGACCTTCCGGCTGGGACAGAAGCTTCACAAAACTCAGTCGGCACCTCAGATCCGGTTGTCGATTTGCGGAAGTGGACGGCAGTAAGTGGGCACACGGCACGGGATCGCCGTGTCGGGAGATCGTCGACCTCTTCTGGTGGCACTCTAGTTACACCACTGGGGACCGTCTGTTGTTTACGTCGTTACATTTTCGTCCCCCTAGGAATATCTGGCACGTCGATTCCTATTGATGAGCTGGCTGAAGTAGAATCACTAATATATGACAGCTGCTTTTACACTTCACAATCTCCATCCTGAGTCCATGGTAACACTTCGGCATCCTTTCTTTTTCTCTACACTTAGAACATAAGCTTTTTAGTTCCTAGTTTGCACTACTCTCTTTCTCTTCAGTTCAGTTAGCAGCTGAAGGAAAGGGGGGGGGGGGGATCAGGAAGACAAGTAACCTCGCTGCTCTTCCTACTTAATATTTACGTTCTAATGCTAGTAATGTCCGACACTGAGTAAATGGGATTGACGATACGAAGCCTCTCCGTAAGTGCATCTCGTACTAAAATCTGAATCCCACACATACTTAAAATACATACCTAGCTCACCTCTAATAACCAGTGAAAATTCCCCTAAATCTCATTCAGCCATTCCAAGGATTAATCTACTAAAACAACATCATACACTCTCTGGCAGACCAATGCAAAAAGCAGGCACTCCTTGACCTGCGCGAACTCATTTATGTTAATCTACACTGTTGCCTTATTGTATAACAAATAAGAAAAAAACTATTTACAAATTAAAGGACTTAGTAGTAGCATTGCCACGGTTGCATTCTCAGACATACCACCCTGGAAAACACCATTGTTCTATCACTCACTGAACACGATTTATCTTCATTGTATGTCAGTAATGCACATAATACTTCATCATCTTCTGTAATATGACATATTCATAACTGTAACTCACCATCCTTGTAGTATGACCTTATGAGAAATCCTCTATTCATTATAAGAAACGTTAATAGTTCAACTCACAGCTACCTCTCACTCTGAGAGACAAGTCCACTGGGGCTGCTTCGTAGAGCCATCTGATACCACAGACTTACTTCCTCGGTCGCAGCTGATTTTCAGCTATTCCCTTGTGTCCTTAGTACTCCTCTGATATTTCATAATATTTCTTAATATCTGACTCTTTTTTTTTTCTTTCTCCCAATGTCAAATCTCTGACCTCAGAAAATACTGTAGGTTAATTTTCTATCACACTCACTGTGCTCGAGGGACCTGGAGCAGTGTAACGATCACATTACGTCTAAAGACCATCCGTTTCAGTGTAGTACCTCAGGATATCGCTGCTTTGGGTCAGTGTTGCACGATGCAGAGACAAGAAATTCTACCTATCCAGTATTTTTGCAACACTTGAATCACTTTGTCAGCACTGTACCGGTGTTTACATCTGCCTGCTCGTCTATCTTACATCTGGGAACTAACTATTATTCACTAACTATTGCCCCTGTAGGCACCGTAACACCAGACTAACATATTTCCCATTACATACTTTACTAAAGATTCAAAATATCACACTACAAGATCTCACTGTTTCTTACTAAATTAAATACACCAAACAGCTACTATTCATACTGCCACAGTACTCATTCAACGTAATGTAAGTATTACTTGAAAGTTCCTTTAATCTATTACTTAAGCACACAGGTTCACTATACCCAGCATAAAGTACTCCAATACAGAAAATTCTACGAATGAATGGATGCCAAGTAAGGAAGATGCTGCTGCTTCAGATACTGAAGATGCCACTGATGCTTGTAGTGATATTGAAGTTAAAAGAGAGACAAGTGATAATAGTAGTGATAAAAATGACAGCTGATGAAAACAATGAAGCGATTGTGTTTTTTGTAGGCATTCTACATGGTAGAATGGAATAATGACCCTTTTGGGACAAGAAAGCTGCTAAAGCATATTTTGCAATAAAGGGCTGGTCCAATATATGCAACAAAAGACACATTCAAGAGTATATTCAGAGATGAAATGTATGATATAATGGTATGTGAAACTGACAGGAAAGCAAATAAAGTATTCACATATTATAACATCAATTCAGAAGAAGCAGTGAAAGTGTGGAAGCCATTTACAGCTGAAGAATTTGAAGGAAATGTGGGAAACAAATGCATTGCATTGTATTGTATTGTATTGTGCAAGCTTATCCCTCAACAGGTTTTGGCTCATAAGCAAATTTAGAAGATCTGACAATGTGGAGGCTTGGGCTGAGCATTTGAAAAGTGACAAAGTTGCCGTGTGATCTGACACGTCCGAAGTGCTAAATTCAAAGCTTCGAGGAACCTAAGTGCATACTTGTTGCCTCATTGTTGATGAGCAGCTTTTTCCTTACAAAGGAAAGACAAGATTCACTCAATACATGCCCTCAAAGCCAACCAAATATGACAGATGAAGGTTTTGTGGACTTCTGATTTGTGAGATTCTTATCAAACAACTGGCTAGTACGGGTAAATCAGTTTCTGGAAGAGAAACTAATTAAGAAGAGAGGGTAGTAAAAGACTTATGTTACCATTTCAAAACACCAGCAGAAATATAGTCACTGATAATTTTTTCACCACTCTGCCATTAGGAAGGCTGTCGGCGACTTGGGATTTGTCGACAGTCGGTACTATGAAAAGAAGTGAGCCCTATATACTCCCAGAAATGCAACCTTCCTCTTCATGCCAAGAACTGTTGCATATATTTGGATCAATGAAGACAATGTTTCTGTGTGTTCATATGTCCCCATGTCTAATGTTGTCCATAATTTATTATGATGTATCCATTTCTGGCCCTCTTTCAAAGACAGATGTTATACACTGTTATAATAGCACAGAAGTTTGGCACTGATAATATGGGCAAGTTGTGTTCTCACTACGGTGTAAAGAGGAGAACACAGAGATGACCCCTAGCACTTTTTGCAACATTCTGGATATTTCTATTTACACAGAAAATAATCCTCAGACAAAAACTGTGACTCGCTGATACAGGTTACCTGAGTAACACGACGAGGACACAAGGGATAGATTCGGGTTTATTGGGTCAATCCATCTTGCTCTAGGTCTCCCTCTTCCCCTCAAACTTTGCCTCCATCATCAGTTTTGCTATTCTTCTATCTTCCATTCTCTTTACATGCCCAAATCATTTTAATCTGTTCTCAATTCTCTCTTTCAGCTTTTCTATTCCAATTTCATTCACATCTTCATTTCTCACTCTCTCTCTCTCTCCTCATTTTCCCTGATCATATTTCTTAGTAATTTCATTTCACTGACTCAGATTCTACTTTACTCCTTTCTTGTCACTTCCCACGTCTCTGATTCCTATGACAGCACGGGTGCCAAGAACATCTGGAACAACCCTCCATTACACTTCATTTTGTTAACTTCTGCCACCATTCTTGCACCCTCCCCTGTCACGCTTTCTACATTTTAAAGTTATCCACAATTTCAATGTCCTCCTCTTTAATATTAATTTGCCCCTTGCCCACTTTGTCTTCTCTAATTACCGTCATAGTCTTGCTTTTCTCCACATTGCATTTCATTCCGTATTTCTTGATTTTTTTTCCTCCATTTAAGATGTCTATTCGTTCTTGTCTACCCTTACTGTCAGTTCCCTATAACACATCATCATCAACATATAGCAATAACTTCATCTCCCTTCCTCTATGAGCTTCTTTTGTCTCATTCACAATTTCACTCATCAAATTTATAACTAACTAAATAAAACATGAATTAGTGTATCAGGTAAAACAGTATACACTGCTAAATTCATACTTCACTACTTACAACAATCCACAGTCATATTTACCTATTGTTTACGTTGTCCCAATCTTTCTCGGTACCCGCAGCCTTCGTCGCCTTAACTGTGTGCTCTGTCTGCACTGCCTGGCAGATTGGCCTTTCTGTCAGCATACTCAGTGGAATCAGGTGATTTTGGGCAAGGAGCCGAGTGTCCTGTTAAATTGCAAGGTGCATACCATAGGTGATAATCGTTCAGCCCTCAGATCTTTACCATATACTACAACCGAGTTTAAATCTAATATAGCGAGAAACAGTAAGGTGGGATACAAAGATACGAGGGCCCCACGAGTGAAAAACCAAAATCTAAGCCACTACTTACATACGTTGCCGATGTCCGAGTCGAATCACCACTGCAGTCTCTATCTGCTTCTGCCAATAGAACGAAGCGAGCCTCCTTCTCCTCTGTCGATCGATCGGTCTCCGAGCAATTGCAATTCTGACCCCACAACATTGCAGACAGGTTACGCATACGACAGGTACCGATCGGAGGGAGTCGTCTCGGCGTTTGTCGAGAGGCACTCGACCTCCGACTGGCGGTCCCGGATTCGGTTGACGAGGAGGAAGACTGGAGGACATTGTGGGCAGCTACAGCAAAATCATCGTCGAACGTAACAAGACAACCATTCTGTTACCCTCGAACAGTTAAATACGCACGTCACAGTCCGGGATACTGCCCAGCGGCGTTCCACAATATTCCGACGCCGAAGCAGCGCAGGCACAAGTGTGGCCCGTCGCGGACACGTGCAGCCGAGAGGTGGGGCACCCGTTCGGCGTCGCAGCGGGTCGTGCGCCGAGCCGACTGCGGCCCTCAGCTGGTAGCCGGCATCCGGCGAAGACGTCTCACGTCGGGACTCGGTGTCTCGGCGAAGCGACAGTACGCAGTGCCGCGCGGGGAGATCGACCCCGGGCTGTAGGCTTCGGCGCTGTGGCAGGTGGCGGTGGAAACCACCGGCACGGAGCTGGGCGGTCTTCCGTTCGGACCCGGAAGTGGCGGCAGAGTGAAGGTTGCCCGATGCCCGGACAGTCGGGCAGCAGTCGACAGGTCGCAGTCCGGAGACGGCGACGGCGGTGGTGGCTGCATCACGAATACGTCAGAAGAACTGGTATCAGTAGAACTGCTGAAGGTCGAAATGGTTGACCGACGGAAGGCAGTAATGACACAGATCTGGCGGCAGTGGGAGTCGGTTCAAGACTACGAGTAAGTTCCAACAGTTTTCTTTCCCTCTCTCCTCCCTCCCCTCACATTTCCATTTGGGTATGTTGTACGTTTGTGGTGATAACAGTTAAGCAAAATGTCTGTTGGTGCAAGAGCGACAACCCAGGAGGCACGGTTTCTGGTAAATCTGGGGAATGTCCTCCCCCCCCCCCCCTCCCCCCTTGCACAGCCACAAAGTTAGGAAGCTGAATAGCCAGAAGTTGCTAAGTATGACTCAATTACAATTAGTTAATGATGCTGGAACAAATAAACGTAATATGAAATGAGAAATTACGGGATGCGCAGGAACTTCGAAGATTTACAGGAAGGGTTAATGGATCGTTAGAGAAGAAAAACACATCTAGGTATTATTGAGAATAGCTTAACAGCACGAATAGGGCTACTCTGCAGGAAGCGCAACAAAGGCTACTAAATGTGTTACTGGGGGGGGGGGTTGTTCTATCAGCTGACACATTGTGAAAAATGCACACGTAATTCTCAAAACCCTTGAACAAAGTAGTAGGCTGGGACTGAGTTAGAGACGAAGGCAAGAGAGAAAACAGTTGTTTCTAATAAAGAGGTCATACGTTATAGATATCGCAATCCAGGTCACATTCAGTGGTTTTGTAAGAACCCACAGTGTCGAAGACGCACCCAGGTAGGATGCCCCAATCGAAAATGTCCACAGGCCTGAAGGAAGGTGGACTCTGGGAAAAACTCGCCCCGTGCAGATATCGAAGACTCGCCCCGTGCGGATATTGAAGACCCGCCCCGTACAGATATCGAAGACCCGCCCCGTGCGGATATCAAAGACCCGCCCCGTGCGGATATCGAAGACCCGCCCCGTGCGGATATCGAAGACCCGCCCCGTGCGGATATCGAAGACCCGCCCCGTGCGGATATCGAAGACCCGCCCCGTGCGGATATCGAAGACCCGCCCCGTGCGGATATCGAAGAGTCGCCCCGTGCGGATATCGAACAGTCGCCCCGTGCGGATATCGAAGAGTCGCCCCGTGCGGATATCGAAGAGTCGCCCCGTGCGGATATCGAAGAGTCGCCCCGTGCGGATATCGAAGAGTCGCCCCGTGCGGATATCGAAGAGTCGCCCCGTGCGGATATCGAAGAGTCGCCCCGTGCGGATATCGAAGAGTCGCCCCGTGCGGATATCGAAGAGTCGCCCCGTGCAGATATCGAAGAGTCGGCCCGTGCAGATATCGAAGACCCGCCCCATGCTGATATCGAAGACTCGCCTCTTGCAGATATCGAAGACTCGCCCCGTGCAGATATCGAAGACTTGCCCCGTGCAGATATCGAAGACTTGCCCCGTGCAGATATCGAAGACCCGTCCCTGCAGATATCGAAGACCCGTCCGTGCAGATATTGAAGACCCGCCCCATGCAGATATCGAAGACCCGCCCCGTGCAGATATCGAAGACTTGCCCCGTGCAGATATCGAAGACTCACTCTGGGCAGATATCGAGTTGGTGCATTACAACCACTATGCAATGTTGCCAGCAAGTATAACAGTGGGGCATCTCCGGTACAAAACCAGGGGCAGGCATTTGTCTAACCAGCTATGAAAAAGGAAGGCTGTACAAGTTTTTACTGGCTGCAGGATCACAGGTACTCGTGGTAAGCCAGTGTATATATGGTGCAATAAATCTGAATCATCGATGCTGTACGCTAAGTGGTGTGGGTGGTGAGAGTGTCAACTCTCCCAGTTCAGTACTGTCGGGTTTCTGAGTGGAACGGTGTGTGTGGAAGTTCTCACTACTAAGGGCCTACACTCTGACAGCATACTCAGGCTAGATTTCGTGATCAGACGTCGTGCCAAAGTTGAGCTACATCAGCACATAGTAAAGCTCAATAGGATATTGTCTTCCTGCTGAAAGAATTGAAATGCAAGGCACATCTGAGACATCGGGTAAAGATAGGGATAGATCTAGGAACCACTGCTGTTATAGCTGTAAACTGTTATAGCTGTGTTGAAAAAAAAAAAAAAAAAAAAAAAAAAAAAAAAATCAGACCTCCAGTTGCTAACAGGATGCACTTAAGCTCAAATAGTTACATATACTGACTACTGGCTAAAGAGAGAGGTAAGTTCAACTGAAATTTTTTACGAAGAACTTAATGGTGTTCAGAAACAGTACAGTGAATACAATTGGAGATGGTGTGTTTGTTGCTGTTAGTAGTAGTTTATCTTGTAGTGAAGTTAAGTAGATATTTAAAGTGAATTAGTAAGGTAGAGGTAATAGTAAAACTGGTATAAATTCATAACTGGTTCCTCTTACCAATCTCCTTACTCAGATGATACAGCCTGCTGAAAGAGTTCAAAGAAAACTTGAGCCTCATTTCGCATATGCACCTCACTCATACAATTATAGTTGGTGGCTTCAATCTACCCTCGATATGTTAGCGAAAGTACAGGTTTAAAGATGGTGATAGGCATAAAACATCGGTTGAAATTGTACTGAATGCCTTCTCAGAAAACTATTTCGAACAATTAGTTCAGGAGCCCACCGATACGTAAATAGCTGTGAAAACATACTTGACCTCTTAGCAATAAATAATCCTGACCAAATAAGGAGCATAATGACAGATACAGGGGCTAGTGACCACAAGGTCGGTGTAGCTGGACTAAATACCGTAACATCCAAATCCTCCAAAAAATAAACACAAAAATATCTATTTAAAAAATCAAATAAAAACTTTTTTGATGGCTTTCTAGGAGACAGTTTACATTCTTTGTAAACTACCTATGAAAACGCAGACATAAATTCAAAGAAATAGTACTGACAACACGCCAAATAAATTAATATGAGACTGAACTGATCCCCCATGGTACACAAAACAGGTCAAAATACTGTTGCACATGAAACGAAAGAAGCATGCCAAGTTTAAAAAAACGCAAAATTTCCAAACTTGCAGAAGCTCAAAATTTAGAGTGGGCTGATTTTGTGAGGTGCTCTTACTGTTTACAGAATGAAACTCTGTCTCAAAGTCAGCCAGAAAATCCAAACACATTCTGGTTATAGATGAAGTTCACCAGCAGCTAGACACAGTCAATATCTTTACTGTTACCAATGACAGTGCCAGTAAAATGGAGTTACTAAATTAGGTTTTCTGAAGTTCATTCACCAAAGATGAAGCAAATATTCCAGAATTCGAATCGAGAACAGCTGCCAACGTGAGTAACTTACAAGTAGATATCCTCAGTATAGCGAAGCAACTAAAATCACTTAACAATGGTGAATCTCCTGGTTCAGATTGCGTGCTGATATAATTCTTCAATCCTTAGCAATCAAATACAACCACTCACTCGACAAAAGATTCGTACATCACAGCTGGAAGCCCGTACAGATCACACCAATAATCAAGAAAAAAAACAGGAGTAGCCCGCATAATTAAAGACGTGCGTTACTGTCGTAGATTTGCAGTGAAATTTTTGAAAATGTACTATCTCGAACATCACGAATTAAGTCGAACGTAAGTCTATTGACACATAGTGTGCACAGATTCAGAAAATATCACTCTTGTGAAACAAAACTAGCTCTTTATTCTCACAAAGTAATAAGTACTATTGACGGGGGACCTAAAATTGATTCAATAGGTCTAGATTTCCAGAAGGCTTTTGATACCCTTCCTCAAAAGCGGATTCAAATCAAATTGTGCCCCAGTGTATCATCTCAGTTGTACGACTAGATTCAGGATCTTCTATCAGAAAGGTCACAGTTCATAGTAATTTAGGGAAAAACACTGAGTAAACTGGAAGTGGTATCTGGCACTTCCCAAGGCAGTGTTGTAGGTCTTCTGCTATTTGTAATCTATGTAAATTGTACATAAAAGGTTTATGAGACAATTTGAGCAGCACTCTTAGAGTGTTTGCAGAATAACCTCTCACTTACCATCCAGTAAAATCAGAACCAATTGTAAAATGTTTTAGACAAGATATCTGTGTTGTGCAGAAAATGCAGTTGATTTTAAATAATTAACAGTGTGACATAATCAACACAATTATTAAAATTAATCCATGTCCGAAAGACAACACACCGTGTGGAACCTGCAGCTGTGATACATTACGTGTAGTGTGAAGGTGGAGGGGAAGGGGGTGGGGGAGTATCGATGTCAGCTGCATCGGGACTCGACGCGGAATCGGTGGTGACGAGTGAAAATGTGTGCCGGACTGGTATTCGACTCAGGATCTCCTGCTCACTGGCAGATGCATTAACTACCAAGCCACCCGGACACAGTGTTTATCGCAACTGAGCGGACTATCCCGGCACGTCTCTCGGACGACTCGCACTCCTACCTAGCGCCACCTACCCGCAGTCCCGTCCACGCCTAGTAAGCAGGAGATGCCAGGTTTGAATCCCAGTCCGACAGACATTTTCACTCGTCACCACCGATTCTGCGTCAAGTCCAGATGCAGCAATCATCTATAGTCCCTTCCTTTACTCTTTCCTTCTTCCCACCTCCACTTTCAGTTAACTTATAATGTATCACAGATGCAGATTTCGTGTGGTGTCTGTTTTTTCGGACACGTCCAAAAAAGCAGACATCACGTCTCTGTGTAATTGAGTCAGCTCTTTGGGCAACGGCTCCCACTCTTTCAGTGCGGATGCACACTCACATCTGACCTCCTGCGGGAATCTTTCAGTAGAAAGCACGGAGAACGTGGACAGGGACTGTAGATAGGTGGCACTAGACGGAATGTGGGTCAGTCGAGAGGCGTGCCGAGATCGTCTGCACAGTTGCGATAACACTGTGTCCGGGTGGTGCAACGGTTAACTCAACTTGTAACACCATAGGTTAGACACTACATACCTTTTGTTGATTCATTTAGCTTTCTATTTTGTTCAACATTCCATCGTCGAACTTCTGTAATTAGTGTACGATTAATTCGATACTGTAATGAAGTGTAATCTCTGTAATGTGCACAATATGAGCAAATGATCTTTTGTCTTCCTCATATAATCTCTTTGGTTATCTTTAAAATTAAATAAATTTATTTAAATAATTTTGTTTAGAACTACCTATATGTGCAAATGATGTTTTGTTTAAACTGATTGTTTGCTGTTATGTAAACTGCTGACCTTCACTTAAGGTTCTTAGTTATGTTATATGTAAAAGGTGTGGTAGTTCCCCTCGGGAACAGAACTGTGTAGCGTGTGCAAATTGTGGTTGGCCTAGGCAGAAAAGGTGGAACTGAGAGTCAGTCGGGGACGAGCTACCAAACTGTGCACTGCCCACGTAAAAGTTGTATATTGTGCTGGTTCCGAGAGAGGCTATTCCTGCCGCTTACCAAGCCTCGGATGGATGGATAAATAGCTAGAACTATTCTGGAATTGGTATCTATCATCGCCACCAAGAAGGGACAGAGTCCAGCAATTCTGCTTGCAAATCCACCTACCAACATGCAGTTGTCACCACATTGCGCAATCACTGTAACGGAATACTATAATAATCTACAGTGAAGGATCAGCTTATTGGATGTTTTAGTGTGCACAAATATAAGGTAACTTATAACTGAATTTATGTACCTACCTACCTTGATTTTTTCCCTATCACAACACCTCTCAGGTTCCTCTCCGTTTGAACTATGATTACCGAGTGTAGTAGTTTGTGGAAAAAATGAAAGCCTCAAGGCCAAATAGTTAATTAAATAATGTTGTTTGATCTTTGGTAAGAAGGGAATATTCAGATTTATTGTGGATTTAGTGAAACTGTGGGAAGTAGTAGATGTAGTTTTGTGAAGTTTCAAAGTCACCTATTTAATAATTTACTGGAAAGTATAAGACTGTGGTAATAAAGACAATTTGCTGTTTCTTTTAAAGATTCAAAGGTCTTAAAATTGAGGCTTATAAAGTTTTCCTTAGTTAATGATCATAGTGCTGCCTGTAGTAAATTTTAAAAGGTGAGTCAGTTTCTTGCAAATTTGTCAACATTGTGTTTCACTGTAGTAAAAGTAGAAAACTGCAATAGTGGAAAGTTATATGTTCATGTTTGCTAAGTGTTTGTCTCTCTTGTGTATCGGAAGTGCATATTAATAGTATAACAGGATCCACAGTTTGTCTATTGTGCTAATGCTAGGTAACAAGTAACGGGGAGACCACTATTTATGAAAACAATAATTTCTTTATTCAAAAGACAGCGAGAAGTAACCTGTTAGTGAAATCCAATTAACTTTCATTTTAAATAGTAAAGTATTTAACTGAGAAAGACTTAACCTGTGACCAGCTCATAATTTTGCAGTGAACTACATTTATAATTTTATGTCAACTACGGAAGTGTTTGAAAAATAATACTTAACCTATGTCCAATTTATGATTCTGCAGTGAATCTTAATAGTAATGTTATAAAACTTATTCGGTTTGAATAAGCCCTGAAAGTAATAGTGTGTTTCGTCATCTGTTATATTTATGCAAATAGTCTGTCCTGCTCTGTCAGCTTCCAACCTTAACCAAGAACATATGCAGGTGGCAGAGTTCATTACACTCGCGTGTGGCAAAATATAGGTTGTGTTTGTCTGTTAAAGTTGCTCATACATACTTTCTTAAACAAGAAAGTTAATCTTTCTCTCGCCTAATTAGGCTGGCAACCATTTTCCTTATTCTTTAAACAGTGTAGCTAGGTAAAACATTACTTGTTACTGTTTGAATATTTACGTAATTCTGACTTTCACTTCCGTTAGGTGCAACGCGGTCAGTATGACAAAATTCCTCTCAGAGGGTAACACTGCTCTGTTGTGTTATACCATAATTGCTTTAACAAGATAGTTTTATTTCACAACCTGCCTCCAACTTCAAGGTTATGGTACAGCAGTAGCAGACGGGAGTGTTATAAACTGCCTAGTAAGCTGGAGCTCCCAGGTTCGAATCCTGGTCCGGCACACATTTGTACTCGTTCCCGCCGATTCCGTGTCAAGTAGCGACACAGCTGACATCGACAGCCCCTTCCCTTTCCTTTCCTCTCATTTGTCTCTCCTTCACCTTCATTTTACACGTAATTATGACCGACAAACTGGAAGGATCGCACAGATAATGTTGTGGGGAAGCCGAACCGAAGGCTGCATTTTACTGGCAGTACACTTAGAATATGCGACAAATCTTCTACACAGACTGCCTACAATAAGCTTATCCATCCTCTTTGGAGTACTGCTGCATGGGAGCAGATCCTTATAAGATACGATTGACAGAGGACACTGAAAAAGTTCACAAAAGGGCAGCATGTTTCGTACCGACGAAAAATAGGGGAGAGTGTGTCGAGGAGCGATACGGGGTTGCAACCGTTAAAACAGAGACATTTTTCATTGCGGCGAGATATTTCTGTGCATTTTCAATCACCGACTTTCCCCTCCAAATGTGAAAATATTTTTCTCGGTGCCCGCTTACAAAAGGAGAAATTATCACTAATAAAATAAGATAAATCAGAGCTCACACGGAAAGATTTAAGTGTTCATTTTCAGCATATGCTGTTTGAGACCAGAACGGTACAGAAATAGTCTGAAGGTGGTTCGATGAACCCTCTGCACTTAGGTGTGAACTGCAGAATAGTTACGTAGGTGTAGATGTAGATGTGAGCCGACTAAGCTTCGTACGCAGTCATTAACTTACGACTTATGGAATAGGAAATGTGGCAGGACGTTGGCGTGTCGGCAGGGCAGCGATTGCAGCTGCTGGCTCACTGGGCACTGCCATTACGGCAGTCTACAGTGATCCGTATGCAAAGTAGTGTAAGCTCTATATTGAGGATTTGATGCACCATTATTTTAAGTGAGTACCACCACTGCACAGCCCACAACCTAACGCATCACATTCAGTTTCACAATTATCCTGTTTTTAATAAAGCTAAAATAAAAGCCTTACTGTACCATTGAAACAACATTAAAAATTGGCAGTGACAACACTGTAATCTGGAAGATTAGGTCCGACCCCTCGAGAGAGCCGTTTCTCGTACCACTATCTGTTCCCACCCGTCCAAACGTCCCCGTGCCTCGTCACACTTTCTCAACGCGACATAAACTGACATATTTCGGCGTACTTTGCTCAAATGTTCACCAAATTTCCTCATTTCATTAATTATAATTGTTAACAGCCTATTGTCAAAAAGAATGTGAAGTGGATTCAGAGAATCTGCAAAATGAAGTTTTACACAGGGTGTCCCTGTAAACGCATATTTACTCCTACCTGCGCGCTAATAAACAGACGATGTTCTTGTAGAACGACTATCAGCAGTCGCCACTTGAAGTTTTAGTATCACTTGAAATATTACTGTATCTCATTGCTACCTATCAGAACCCCACAGAAAGCATTAAAGATAAACATCAGTCCTAATTGTCCAATTGTAAAGTGACCTGTTTCCAAATTACATACAAAAATAACCACTATTTCAGTATACATATAATTCGGAAACGATGCTTTGCAGATTGACATTGTTCTTATGTGAGAAACATAATATAAATGTGAAATTAATACTGTAACTAATCAAAAGAAATGTAGCACATGGTCAGGATGTACCAGTAAACCTATCATTATAAAACTACTACAGCAATTTAAATAGAACGTGTAAATAAAGCACGTTAATTGAATCTCCGATATATGTTAGCACTAAAATTCAGGCACTAGTTGATTTGTTATAAACAAATTTAGAAATGTTATTGTTACCTGTGACATAATTAGTCAGAAAATGTTATATTAACTCATAGTTACGATGAAAACAGGTTCACCTTGTTCAGCACTGAGATTGTAAATTTTTAGCAATGTGTATCTGATATTCGGTTTAACTTTTAATTGTGATTTTACATAAAATTGTAATTTTCATTGTAGGTAATTGTTAACAAAGGTATAAATAGAGGTCACGCAGGCGCCTTGGGGCACTCGTGTTTTTGGCTAGGGTTGCGAGCAAATGTATTGTAGGCTCACTCTTTTGTTGATTGTTGTGAACTCTTGTGTCGTTTGATGTCAACTTTGGGTACATGTGATGTAACCGGTACAGTTCACCAGGCTCTGAAACCAGAGTCCTGGAAATATATCGGTATTAAAACTGCGCTGTACTTTGGAATTTATTTGGGAGTCTTCCGCAATCCTTTTCATAGGCTGCACAGCGACGAGACACGAATCCAGCAATTTTACAAAACCTCGAAAACTAAACAACTCTCAATGTTGGTAGAATTGACGTGAAAACAACAGCGCATCGAATGGGCATTTCACTCAAAACATTCCCAATGCAGAGGTGGGAAAATATAAACATCTCACACTGACATTAAAGTCCTCATCATCTCTGTCCTCTCTTAACAACAGAAGCACCAGCAGTATCTGTTGTATGATGTTTCCACTAGGCAGTGTGACCCTCGGGGCTGGTACTCAACTCCAAATACATTTGTAGAGCCTCTCAAATGTTGCCAACTGCGGACCCGAGTGCCACCGGTAGAGAGTGCAGTGCAGCGCTGCCAGGCAGCTCGAACTCTGTTCACAGAACACGGTCGAGGGGTTAAAATTCTTTAACAATCCGATCTGCAGTTCCCACACCATCTTTCTTACCGAAGACTCTACAAACTCCTTTCCGTTCGATAACGACACTTGTCGATTCCATCACAGAGGCCACCAGTGGTGCAGAGAGAGTAAATAAGAGGTGCAGCTGTGACTGACTCCCGTAGTTTAGGCGCCGTGCGTCACAGGTAGCCCTGTCAGTGTCAAATCGTCTATACTGCTGTGTGACTAACCTCGTGTACAGTCACCGACTCACAGTTGCACAGTTAATCTTCAATATTTCATACAATTTACACTTAAAGAGATATAATCTTAACTTATTGGTTTAACACTTCACAAATACTATATTCGTGCAGTTTGTAAGAATGAAGAGTACACAGTCACTTCCAACAAACTTAATATATAATTTCAAACCTTTTGACACTTACTTGCTTACATCCTTAATGGCAAATATTTAGCAGATTAATTCATTTGTACACTAATCAGAAGTTTTAAATAGTTTTATACATGAGAGTTCAATCCTTAATCTGGGATTCACTGGTACTACCTAACTGAGAGAAGAATTTGTTGAAGGACACCAAGAGCTGCATTTCAAAAGTATTTCTTTGCCTTGATATTTGGGCAAATAGCCGACCAATAGTAGCGTTTGATAGAGAAGGTAAACAAACAAATGTATGCATACTTGTGTCGACAACACAGAACATATTGTATTTACTAAAGTAAAGATGTTCTGTGCACGTTTCCACCTACCGACATGTCTGTCAAATATAAAATCTCTATACCGGTTAAAACTATGAGGATCTAAAACGTGTGGACTCCTGTGAATATCTGAAACCTAATTAGAATCCTGTGCAAAACAATTCCTACCTGGCCACAACAGAGTAAATTACCCCCCCCCCCCCCCCCCCCTGTCTTATCTATGCAACACACGTCGCTGTCTCTACACATTTCTACTGTGAAATGCTACACAGTCACTCTTCCAACGTATACAAGCTGCACAGCAAAAAGCTAACAAGATTTTCCTGAGAGAAAACTGTATCTGCCTCAACAATTTAAGCACAGTTCTCACACCCTGTTTATCTTTAACATAGGTGGACACCGTATCATTTCTGTCTTTTGAACCAACACGGAGGTTGAACGGTCACTTTCACATAATTCACTTAGTTGTCTATACAAAGAACTGCCATAACTTTCCAACCTGTAGATGATGCAGATGTTCAAAAAGCACAATCACGACAGCTCGGGAGAAGCTTCATCGGCATATGTGTCATCGTCGTTAAACAGAGCGTCAGCTTTCCAGAAAGCTGATTAGATACCCTGACTCCAATTGTCAAGAGGGTAAGTCAGTAGTAAAGTGAAAGACAAAGTAAAAAACTTTTCTATACCCAACATACAGATGCTGACTGAAGATGTGACCAAACAGATAAACATTCTCATCAGGTTACATATAAACAGTGCATTGCATGTAAAGACAAAAAAATTATAAAAAACATGCCAGTAAGCTATTGGTAAATACAACTAGTTTTCAAAATTAATATTTTTATGTGTGTGAAAAAAAGAAAGATGGCAATTACTAATTATTACCCCGTTTGAGTCAAGGTGGTTACAGGCTATCTTTTTAATTCTAAAACCATTCAAAACCTAAAAACAGATCACTGAACAGACTAGGAGTGGTCACACAAGTGACAAATGGAACGAAAAGCAAATAGCCAGATGAATGCATGGAGGTGGACAAAGACAGTTCTCTGTACGATTCCAATACGTACAAAAAAGCATGAGATGCTACCCCAAGGAACCTGGGTAGATACAATTAGAAAACCTGGAACAGCATTTTGGGTGTGTACGGCTGGAGAGTGTAATGCCTGGAAAGGTCTGGAGGAAGGCTTCATCCACCAACAGAAGCCAAATGGATGGTTCCTATCCATTGGTACTGTGTATGGGTTTGGGCACCTGTGTTGTTGTAAGAATGTGAATGTGTGTACTTTTGCTAGAAAAAGAGCTAGTGCTCAAAAACTAGTGTGAATGCTGTTTTCTGTTCAGTGTTTCTGCATTCAACACATTCATCCGCTATAGAGGAGAGGCTGCCTTTCCTTTACCTTACTTTACGTATTACTCCAATCCAGACTGTCTGTATTTAGACTCATGTTTCAGGGTGGGGAGGGAGGGGGATGAGCAAAAAAAATTACGAGATAGGACGTTTATATTCACATGTCATATACATTAACATGTTCTGCAGAAATAATCAGCATTTCAGTTACCTGGATTCAGCATGTGTCCTGTTGCCTAGTAGGCACAGGGTGTGCCACGGGCCCTGATAACTTGTTCCACGTGTGATGGCATCGACGCGGAGGAGGAGGAGATAAGTGTTTAACGTCTCGCCGACAACGAGGTCATTAGAGATGGAGCACGAGCTCGAATTAGAGAAGGATTGGGAAGGAAATCGGCCGTGCCCTTTCAAAGGAACCGTCCCGGCATTTGCCTGAAACGATTTAGGGAAATCACGGAAAACCTAAATCAGGATGGCCGGAGACGGGTTTGAACTGTCGTCATCCCATATGCGGGTCCAGTGTGCTAAGCCATTGATGCGTATAAGGCACAAATAGCATCCTGGGGTATAGCCATCCGTGCTGCATTCATCTGCTTCCATAGTCTATCTGTGGTAGTTGATATTGGATCACAGCACTGCACCTGTTATTTCACCATATCCGACACATTTTCAACTGGCGACAAGTCTGGTGATCTGGCGGGCCAGGGCAAAAGGCTGACACACTGCGACGCCAAAAAGGCACGTTTTCGTGCAGCAACACATGGTCGTGCATTGTATTGGTGAAAAATGGAGTCTGGGGTGCCGTGAGGTCACACCGGTCACCGTGCCCTGGACATGCACCGACTGTGATTTGTGGTTGTACCCGAGAACAACCTACGCTAAAGGTCTCTAACTGGGGATGTATGTCTTCTGTGAATGCAGTCACTGTGATGCCGCTCCCCCTGTCTGCGGAGAACCAAAACATTGTCCGAAAACACTATCTGATGCAATTCCTGTTCCCAGTGATGTCATTCCATAAGCCACTGCCATCCGGCACGTTTCCACACATTCGTCAACGGAAGGCAGAGACGAACAGTTTGATACAGAAAACTTGCGGTCTCTCGAGTCGAGCAACTACCTCAAATTGGCCTACAAAAAATACGTAAGCTACAGTGCATGCGCATCGAGTGAGTTTTTCAATATTCTTGCGCTCTCTTTGCACAAACAATTAATTCTAGAGAAAAAATAAATAGGACCTTTTTTGTAGGAAAATTAATAGTTTATTGTACTGCGACACGTTTCCACTGGATGGTGCGGTTTTCGAGTTATTCAAGAAAAATGTACAAAAGTGATATTAAGTGTATAGTATCTTGGAAACCATTCTAAATAGGGCATACGTCCACATGAAATTTTTTGTTCAGGATCACTAATACTATCACCCATCAAAGCATGTTCCTTCCACCTGACTCATCCTGTATATTCACAAATGTGTCAGCAAAATTTTAAATAATGTCATTAATGGCTGGTCACCTGAGCCTGAAATTTTTCTATGTGGCTGGTCCTCAAAATGTTCAGTTTTGAATGAGAGTCAAACGCTCTTCGATTTAACCCTTTATAGGGCACAATACAATAATGTACCACCTTTCTTAAAAAAATTCTATTTCCCAAATGTTTGCGATACAACAGTGTACCGCTTACTCGACGCCTTCTAAACACAATATAGTATCGATTAGACAACATTAAGTGCTCTCGGAAATGATATTATAGGTGGCGCAATGACTAATGTCTTTGATCGGTACACATGTGTACTACTGACCGTTACTTCTGCTGCTTCTTTGCAACTTTTGTGAATTTTCTGGCAAAAACAATAAGAATGATTGCCCTTGATAATCTGTTGTTAGGAATATGTTTCCTGAAAGATAATACTGAAGCAGTTTCAATAACACTGTGAAAATTTCGCGCCATAACAGAAATCTCAGAAGCATGTGTCTGCTAGAATTTTTACTTTACTTTTATTTCATCTTTTCAATTATCTTTCAAACAATTTATTTCAGGTCGATAAACAATTACAACAAAGAGTTTGACGCTCGATAATACTCGGTATTATCAACAATACAGCGTAGTAACAATTGGTTTACAATCCGTGCAGATAATGAAGGGATTTACGGATAAAGAAGTGGAAGATCTCCTCAATTCGTTTACTGACGATCAAGTTTACGACTCAGAAGAGGGAGGTGGTGATGACGCCGAAGATTTACTGCCAGTGACAGTGCACGGACCACCGTGCGAAACCCGCACATTAGCATCTCCATCCACAGCAGCTGGGCATTCACAGAAACACAGAACATCTGCACGACTATCAAACTGGTCCAAGAATACAGATTAGGCTCCGAGATACACGAGTGGCTCGAAGACTTCTCAAGTAACAGAACCTCGTTTAGTGTTCTCAAAAGTGAGTGCTCGTCAGACAAAGGGTACGATCAGGAGTGCCCCAGTCAAGTGCGATACAACCGTTCTTATTCTCTATATACATAAACTATTTTTTTGCTGATGACGCTGTGGTGTAGTACAAGAAGTTGTCATCGAGTGGCTGTAAGAGGATCTAGTGTGATGAATGGTAGCTCGCTCTAAATGTAGAAAAATGGAAGTTAATGCAGGTGAGTAAGAAAAACAATTCCATAACGTTCAAACGTAGCATTTGTGGTGTACTGTTGGACATATTCACATCACTTAAATATCAAGGTATAACGTAGCAAAGCTATACAAAATGGAATGCGTTCATAGGGACTGTAATAGGAGAGGCAAATAGCTGACTTCAGTTCATTAGGAGAATTTTAGGAGATTTTGACTGACCAGTAAAGGAGACCGTGTACAGATCAGTAGTGCTACCCACTCTCGAGTACTGCTTGTCAATCATTTGAGATCCCCACCGGGTTGCGTTAATGACAGACGTAGAAGCAGTTCTCGGGGAGCCTGCCACAATTGTTACCAGCAGGTTTGATCGAGACACGGGTATGGTGGAGATGATCACGAACCTACGTGAGAATTCCTGAATGGAACATAGACATTCTTTTTGTGCAAGATTATTGAAAAACTTTAGTGAACCAACATTTGAAGCTGACTGCAGAACCGTTTCTACTGGTGCCAACATACATCTTGCGAAAGGACCATAAAGATGAGATAAATTAGGGTTCTTACGGAGACACAAACAGTTGCTCTGTTCGAAAGAGCAACAGGAACGGAAATGATTAGCAATGGTACAAGGTGCCTTCCGCAAAGCACTCTACAGTGGCTTACAGAGTAAGTGCATAGATGTAGATATAGAAGACAGAGTGCAAAAAATTACTACCCATCTGGGAGGGGGCGATGCAGAGCAGTAGAATGAGGTAAGAATGAAAATATTTAACAACGGAAATGTACACTGTGAATGTTCTACAATATTACAAAAAAATGTTTGCTTTTGTATTGTGAAGTGTAACACATAACTAAAGATATTCCAGCATATTATATAATGAACAGTTCTTTGTAGTTACTCAGCTTTCAGTATTCAGTGGATGTTTAACTCTTTAGTTCCCCGAGTTTAACATTCAGCCAAAATCAAGGACATCTTTATCGGTCAGCCACAGTGCAAGTAATATGCCATCGGTCGACATTATCGTTTCTCCTGATCCTTTCTACTGACGAACACATCAGTGCATCTTCACGCAAGCTCAAAGCAAACTAACACTGCGTTGTTGTCAGTATGCAGGTCACGCGTGGAGACATCGAGGGTAAACCGGGAAGTCTTTGCCCCTATTTTTTATTAGCCATACGAGAATAAAATTTTCTCAGAAAGAAGATTTCATTCAGACTTGTCGCTGTGGATGACTTTGAGGACACAGAACCAAACATAATATTCTACATAACTTACACTATTTTTCCATACAGACCTCTTACCAGTTCAGACGTCTGTCCAAATGCAGCACTAAATCTCACATACCTCAGCGGTAAAATTTGTTCAGCTGATTGTAGAACCGACATTGGATATCAGACTGCAATCGTGGCCACACTGTTGCACATTAATCACTGTACTGCCAGGAGCTTCTCTAGCAGATTGAAAACATGGAAATCACTAAGGGTGAGGTCCGGACACTATGGTGGGTGGTCCAGGCTCTCCCAGTAAAATGACCAGAGCTTGCTGGTGGTTCTGATTATCGTACACTACCTTGCACTGTTCTGGAGAGTAACAATGTTGTCCACATTGAGAATACCTCAGCACTTCTTCCTGACGGTAACCTGTGCACGAGACAGTGAGGAACAATAACTGTCGGCATTGTCGGTTGCACTCTAGTGGCACGAAATCGAGCACAAACAGTGCGTGGCAATACAAGAAGACGTTGTTTTTTGGGTGCAGGAGAATCTGTATGTTTCCACACCGTGTACAGCTGCTTGAATTCCAGCATGGAATGTACACTACTGGCCATTAAAATTGTTACATCAAGAAGAAATGTAGATGACAAACGAGTATTCATTGGAAAAATAATTATACTAGAACTGACATGTGATTACATTTTCACGCAATTTGGGTGCATAGATCCTGAGAAATCAGTACCCAGAATAACCACCTCTGGCCACGCCTGGGCATTGAGTCAAACACAGCTCAGATGGCGTGTACAGGTACAGCTGCCCATGCAGCTTCAACACGATACTACAGTTCATCAAGAGTAGTGACTGGCGTATTGTGACGAGCCAGCTGCTCGGCCACCATTGACCAGACATTTTCAGTTGGTTAGAGATCTGGAGAATGTGCTGGCCAGGGCAGCAGTCGAACATTTTCTGTATCCAGAAACGCCCGTACAGGACCTGCAACATGCGGTCGTGCATTATCCTGCTGAAATGTAGGGTTTCGCAGGGATCGAATGGAGGGTAGAGCCACGGGTCGTAACACGTCTGAAATGTAACGTCCACTGTTCAAAGTGCAGTCAATGCAAACAAGAGGTGACCGAGACGTGTAACCGATGGCACCCCATACCATCACACCGGGTGATACGCCGGTATGGCAATGACGAATACACGCTTCCAATGTGCGTTCACCGCGATGTCGCCAAACAAGGATGCGACCATCACCATGCTGTAAACAGAACCTGGATTCATCTGAAAAAATGACGTTTTGCCATTTGTGCAACCAGGTTCGTCATTGAATACACCATCACAGGCGCTCCTGTCTGTGATGCAGCGTCAAGGGTATCTGTAGCCAGGGTCTCAGATCTGATAGTCCGTGCTGCTGCAAACGTCATCGAACTGTTCGTGAAGGTGGTTGTTGTCTTGCAAACGTCCCCATCTGTTGACTCAGGGATCGAGACGTGTCTGCACTATCCATTACAGCCGTGCGGATAAGATGCCTGTCATCTCGACTGCTAGTCATACGAGGCCGTCGGGATCCGGCACAGCGTTCCATATTACCCTCCTGAACCCACCGATTCCATATTCTGCTAACAGTCATTGGATCTCGACCAACGCGAGCAGTAATGTCGCGATACGATAAACTGCAATCGCGATAGGCTACAATCTGACCTTTATCAAAGTCGAAAACGTGATGGTACGCATTTCTCCTCCTTACACGAGGCATCACAACAACGTTTCACCAGGCAACGCCAGTCGACTGCTGTTTGTGTATGAGAAATCGGGGAAATACGGAAGCGTCCGAGCCCGCCCGTCTGGTTTGACCCATGACGTCACAAATATGGCGGAAACAAAAACAAACACGCACACTTTCCACAAGAAGCCTAATGACACTAACGGGACAAGCGCGGGAAATCGGGTGTTTTAGGTGGGGGGCAAACTAAATATAAACAAATTTAGACGCCTTGCGTAGCTACAACGTGTAAGTCAAGACAGCCATGCATGAATACCCACCGACCTCCCCAGGGGTCGTAACCCCTGCAACCCATAGAAAATAAAGATGCTTCAGTAGCTAATTAGTGTTTTTTGTCTCTAAAATAAAAAATCTCACGGGATAGAACGAACAGATCAGAAAGATAAATATAATAAACTAAAACAGAAATTGGAGGAAACAGATAATTAAAATAAGTAATAAGTGTTTTTAAATTTAAAAAAAGAAATCTCACGAGATAGAACGAACAGCTCAGAAAAGTAAATAAAATATGATAAAACAGAACTGGAGACAGCCACACTCAAACCAAACTCCGTGCCGTCATGACGTCACACACCACAACACCCTTACGTCACGGGTCAAAGCCGACGCGTGGGATCGGACGCTACTGTCGACCCGAAATCGGTTAGAAACTTTCCTCATGTCAGCACGTTGTAGGTATCGCCACTGGCGTCAACCTTGTGTGAATGCTCCGAAAAGCTAATCATTTGCATATCATACCATCTACCTCCTGTCGGTTAAATTTCATGTCTGTAGCACGTCATCTTCGTGGTGTAGCAATTTTAATGGCCAGTAGTGTAATACCCGCATTTCATTGCCAATAGCAATGCAGTCTAGGAAACTGTCATACTTTTCAACATACCATTGCAGATTTATCTGTGAAATAATCATTCACTTGCCTTCATCATGTCATCCAACTGCATAGGCACCCATCAACATGAAACCTCATGGGGAATTGTGACATTAACACTCCCATATGAACTGTCAAGCTGCTGGGAAATGTCCTTGAGGTGCATACACAGATTTGCTTTCACCATTGCTTCCAAGCGGAAAATGTTGCCACCATCTGTGACAAATGTGGCCTTGCACAACACTCATTGTTGTGCAAGTTTTCACAGCCTTTGTGAACTCACAACACCGTCACCATCTCCACCACCTCACACTCCTCAAAGAGAGACACTTTTCTCCAAATGTGGACTGTATTTTGCTGTGGGTTTCAATAGGCATTCGTCCCTCACTTCATAGAAAGCAAATCACACTTCGTTGCTGTAATGCTGTGGAAGTGTGAAAGACTACTACGACCTTCAACAACTGACAGCAGTGTCACGACACGGAGCTATTGGCGAATGAGGCCGGTCCAGTCCAAGGAAGGTTCACCGTTGTGGGACTTCGCAGCATATGATGTGATTTGCTGTTGACATCACATTTTACGGCCACAATGTGGCTGGAAAAAAAAGGGGTAAAGACTTTCTGATTCAACATATATACCACTGTGGCTAAACAGAACGACCCACGAGGGTGTCGCTGGGTTCGAGTACCGGACCGCAAAAGGGTTCAACAACTCCCACACGCCGCCCCTCCCACCGACACCACTAATAATTTCCTCGATCGAATCTGTACCGCCACCAAGCTCGACCACTTCAGTTACAAATGAGGAAGTTCACCATTTCATTCTGTTAATTCCATCTCAGCTGCTACGTTTTGAATAACTCGCAGAAAAAAAATATACCTCCAGGCATTTGGTGTGTCTTACAATTATCAACAGCAGCCACAAAATACATCAGCTTGTTTGAAACATGATGATTACGTAACTTTGCAGAGGGAAACAGTGACTGGAATACATAATAAAAAATGTTTCACGGAACACGAGTTGCCACCGCTTGCTTTAACTTTGAAGAAGCATTTGGGATTAACAGTTAGGCCCCTAGTGGAGATGGGTATAAAATATCAATATCAGTGATTACTAAGAAAGTTGCATAAATTCAGTAAGACAGATCTGAAAATATCAAGAAGGAGCTCTGATACCTACGCTATTCAGTGATGTGCAGCTGCTTTCACTCTCAAAGTACTCAAAATATTTTTCTAAAACTAGAGAGAAAAAAGTAAAAGCAGCGAGTACTGATAAGACAATATCACAACGATGGCCGAGATTGAATGACTACAGCAATGATGCCACTCTCTGCACTACATAAAGCACGACAACAAGAAGAGAAGGCTGTTATCATACAAGAGTAGTTTTGCTAGAAAGGGCAGATACCAGGTTGTTACCATTCCAATTAGAAATGAAGTGTGTGCCAAATAAGTGAGTTGAGAACAGAAAAGACCCACCGGGGTTTAATAACACGACAAAATTCGGAAATTTCTGAGGAAGCAGAGATTGTCGCACTGTCGGTTCACAAAAGAACGTGCCAATTATGACACGCGAAAGTTAGTAGAGATTCGCGCATCTGTAAAAATATTGATGTGCAAAGCGTACGACAACCACCACTGTCATATGTTAGCGAAAGAACTCACCGAGAATCCAAATTCTTGCACTAGGTAGCTCACTGATCAGTTTGATGTGGCACTAGAAGATAGCAAAGACAAAAGCTGAGGTTTCAAAATTCTCGTTTAAGAAATATTTCACGCAGGAAAATCGTAAATATATAGCACCATTTGACTGTCACACAGACTGCCATACAGAGGAAATAGTAGTAGCCATTCTCGCCTCAGAAAAGTAACCGAAAGAGTCAAAAACTAGATAAGTCGCCACGTCCGGACGGAATCCGAATTCGGCTTTAAGGCATTGTCCCCTTACTTAGCTCACATTTATCGCGAATCTACTGCCCAGTAAAATGTCCAAAGCAACTGGAAAAACAGCAAGAGGCTCCTGTATATAAGATGGGCAAAAGAGAGAACCTGGAAAATTACAGCCCACAATCCTTAATGTCGGTTACTGTAGAAGTTGGGAACATATTCTCCATTCAAATATAATAACTATCCTCGAGATGGAAGAGCTGGCTTTTCCCCACAAATCACCACGGATTTAGAAAGCATCACTCGTGCGAAACTCAGCTGGCCCTTTTCTCACAGTATCCTGCAAACCGTGGACAAAGGGCAACAGGTAGATTCCATATTCCCAGATTTCCAGAAAGATTTGGACACACAGTGGCCCACCATATACTGTCAGTGGAGGTACGGAATCAGTTCCCAGTTACTTCTTAAGCTACAGGACCCAGTACACTGTCTTCGATAGCGTGTTATTCAGAAACAACTGTAGCATTACAAGCCCGAGGGAAGTTTGATGGGACTGCTCACGTATAAATGATCTAACAGATGAGGTGACAGTGACCGGCGTCTGTTTGCTGTGGTGTACGTGGTGGTGTCGAAGTTGAGTGAATGTAGGAGGATACAAGAGGGCTTAGAAAAAAATTCTAGTTGGTGTGACAAATGGCAGCTTGCTCTAAATGTAGAAAAATGTCAGTTAAGACAGATGAGAAACAAAAACAATCCTGTGATGTCCAAATATAAGTGCACGGTCAATTTTGCTTTACTGGGAGAATGTAGGAAAAGTGTGGTTCATCTGTAAAGGAGATCAAGTATAGGACACTAGCATAATCCATTCTCGAGTACCGATCAAGTGTTTGGGATCCCAACTAGGTTCGATTAAAGGAGGATATTGAAGCAGTTCAGTTGGGGGGCTTCTACGTTCGTTACCAGTAGGTCCGATCAACGTGCTATAGTTGAACCGGCGTAAGTTGATCTCTGACAGTTGCTGAGGGCTGGACATGGCAGCTTTGCGGCCCTACCTCACCAGTAACCTTACATGGTTATGGAAACATCCCTATGGCAATGCCACAGTGCTGTCACAGCTCTTCACGTACTCCTATTTCCACCAGCAGCTATTAGCACTCTGCAGTTGAAAGCTGCCAATGGCGACGAGATCTTCTGACGATGTCTCGACTACAGTACAGGGTTATTCTAAATGATGGACCCATTTTCAAAACTTTGTATTTATTCAAGTACAAATACAAAATGAACAAGCTTTATACCAATCAAAGGAGGAAGTTTCAAAGTTTTTTTCATAATGTTGGATATCAATTTAACAAATTCAATAATTTGTAATATTTTAATTAATTAGTTTTTAATAATGATTTAATAATTAAAAATGTGATAAATGTTGTAAATGTTCAATGTGGCCACCGTCGGCTGCACGACAAACGTCAACGCAGTAGCCAAACCTGTCCCACATGTGCGAAAGTGTATCTGCCGTTACCGAGTGCACGGCAGCAGTGATCCGGTTCCACAGATTATTCGGAGTGGCCGGTAAAGGCGGGAAGTAAACAGCTTCCTTCACATAACCCCATACAAAATAGTCACCGGGTGAGAGATCGGGAGACCTCGGTGGCCGGAAGTGCAGAGTCAGATCCTCGAGTCCCCCGTGACCGATCCAGCGCCGAGGGAGGGAGTCGTGCAAAAAACCTCGTACGTCACAGTGATAATGGTGTGGAGCTCTATCCTACCGGAAACTGAAGTCTTGCAAATCTTCCGTAACTTGAGGGAACAGCCATTGTTCCAAAATGTCCACCTATGTGATTCCCATTAAAAGTTATTTCCACAAAGAAAAATGGTCCGTAATCCTTTGTACAGGATACAGCACAGAATGCGTCGATCTTCGGTGAGTCTCTTTCGTGTTGCAAAGGTGGATGTGGATTTTCCAAACCTCGTATGCGAACCTTGTGTCTGTTGACTTTTCCACTAAGGTGGAACATTGCTTCATTGCTAAAAATTAAAATCTGTAAAAATGTTTCAACCTCCATCTTTGCTAGCACATAACTACAAAATGCGAGACACTTCTCTTTGTCATTGGGTCGAGAGCCTAAACAAGTAGTAATCGGTAGGGCTCGTACAGCAAATCCTGTCTCAGAACTTTTCATACAGTCGGTTGGGGTATTCCAAGTTTTTGACTGACTCTATTGGTAGACTTACTGGGACTGTGCACAAAACTTTCTCGAACCCGTCCGACGTCGTCCTCTGACACACACTGTCCGCCTGTACTTTTTCCTTTGCACACACTCCCAGTTTAAATTGCTTAAACTGATGGCTAACGCTTTTGTGAGCTGGTGGCTGAATACCGAATTTGGTACAAAACACCCGACGCACTGCAATTTGCGACTCACTTTTCGGGAACTCGAGCACAAAGAAAACTTTGTGCTCCACAGTCGCCATCCCACTCACAACTGACAGTAAAAGAGAATGACGGCCCTGTTGCCACCCAACTACTGGCTGCTTCTGAAACCATCACCGCCTGCCAGAAACTTTGAAACTTCATCTTTTTATTGATAAAAAGCTTGTTCATTTTGCATTTGTACTTGAATAGATACGAATTTTTGAAAATAGGTCCATCATTTAGAATAATCCTGTATTATGGAGATATTTTGTGAATTAAAGTGGGAATCCCTGGAAGGAAGACTTCATTTTTTTCGTCAAACGATACTAAGAAAATTTAGAGAACTGGCACTCAAAGTTGATCGGAGAACAATTCCACTGCCGCCAACAGACATATCAGGGCTCATACAGAGGCAATTAAGCAGATGTTTTTATTTTGCTCCTTGTGCAGGAGAGGGAGTGACTAGCAGTGGCACACGGTAACCTACCATGCATCGCACAGTGGCTTGCGGAGTATGTATGCAGATGTAGATGCTGAGCTCATGCAGAGCCGGCCGGTGTGGCCGAGCGGTTCTAAGCACTTCAGTCTGGAACCGTGCAACCGCTATGGTCACAGGTTCGAATCTTGCCTCGGTCATGGATGTGTGTGATGTCCTTAGGTTAGTTAGGTTTAAGTAGTTTTAAGTTCTAGGGGACTGATGACCTCAGATGTTAAGTCCCGTAGTGCTCAGAGCCATTTTTTTGAGCTCATGCAGTATAGGCCATTGTATAGATGCCAACTGGAAATTTGGAGCATCAATTGCCAATCAAGTTTTCTTCTTCTCCTCTTTGACGGAAGCTCGGAAGGGACTGACACTTGCCTCGTGCAATGCTGGCAACTGGGCAAATGAGAACTGGAATCTCCTGTTCTCTATTTAGAGCAACTACTAAGTTGCAACTGTCCTGCTGAGACAAACAACACAAACTGGCAAATATGCACAGTAAACTGGAACAGTTTTTCCCTCAGAATACAAAAACACAACAGAATGACAACAGTCAGCAATAACAGCGCCACAGCTGCTAGTGTTCCACCTCACGTACCGTTCACAAAGGCTGGGGGAATGCAAGGCGTACACACAGTTCGTAAAAAGACTTTGTTACCTCTGTCGATTTTCACTTACTAAGACTAAAGGTGACAAAAATTTGAACACATGGATTCCATATGTCAGACAAGAGCAGACAGTGTTCAAGGCAAAAATATGGAATAAACTAGGTTTAGATAGCATTCAACAAAGAAGTGGTCCTTCATCTCACAAAACAGGGAATTATGGAAACAGCTCAAGTCTTTTGTCTTAAATGACTACCTTTATGAATGTGAAGCACTTTGACAAGAGAGAAAGAGAACAGTCATTCATTTTCTATTATGGTGTTATTACCAGATGCCAGACCGCTTACAATGCACCCTTTTCTTTTTAATTCTTGCTTGATTTCAAACAATCCAGTTTTGACTCACAAAATAAGGTTATGTCTGACACATGGAGTGACACTAAATTCAAAAGACAAAATGTTCTTAAACAAAACTTACCTTAATGCATGTGAAACAGCTCCAGATTTAAAACTCCTCAGTTGGACATCAGGTCACGGCAAGCCATTAAGCTGACGCAGGGATTTGCAGCTGTGAAGACTGTGCATCCCGTGGCATTTTCTTCAGCTTCTTATGTTACACACAAGCTAGAATTTAATGAAACAGCAAGTGTTAAAAAACTGGTCAGGAATACAGTATATCTTATCTTTTCATGCACTAATGCAAGTAGAAATAACAACTTTAGGAAACCGTCTTCAGTTCTCTTTTTACCAGTTACATGTAAGCCTCAAACATTTTCAGGTGTAAATACTGCAAAAATTTCAAACACGGTACACTGGCTGGTTTTTATTTTTTGTTTCATTAGGAACTATTGTCAAAAACAGCAAGCTTCAAGCTTTTTTAATCATCTGATAATTTCAGTTACGTTCAAGTGGATAAAAGTCTCCTCTAAAAAAGATTCTTCAGGTCTTTTGAGATAGGTATTAGTACACCACATTCAGGCACACACAGAGATAGATCCATAAAGAGGAATCTTCTAATCTTTTTGTCACAATGTTCTACATCAGTTATTGTTCATCAGTGTTGCCAAAGCTGAATTTAGAGCAGTCCTTGTCACTCTTTCTACTTCTAGCATTAGTAGAGTACTAGGAAAATTAAGTCAATCTACAAAATGCTTCTGTGACCCTATAACAGTGCACAAGTGATTTGGGAAATACAGAAGCGTCCGATTCCACCTGTCTGCTTTGACCCACGACGTCACAACTACGACTCCAATACGACGCCTATGACGTCATTACGTAAACGTGACCACAAACACGAAAATACACTGAAAAACCAACACACACACACATTCCACAAAAAACCTAATGAAACTAATGAGGCAAGCGTGGGAAATTGGGGGTTTTTGGGTGGGGACAAAGTAAATATAAACAAATTTAGACACACACCACCATAGCAAACCACACAAAATGACAAAAAAAAACCAACAACACAAAACTCCCCAAATTATCCTCTGGAATCGGACACTTCCCTTGACCTATATAGATCAACTGCAGCTCCCGATCCCACAAATTGGAACAGAACACTTCCCTTGGCCTGTGATTTGCCTCCAAAAAACTTCTGCAATCTGTCCTACAATATCACACAAGTGTATGGGAGCTGTACCGCATAGAACTAACTAGGAACACTGACTGAATAAAAAGAAGGGCAACACAAATGGTGAAAGGTTGGTTTGACCCGTGCATACGAGTCACAGAGATAGCGGAATAAATGAACTAGCAGACTGAGGCAAATTATCCTGTAAAAGATTAAGAACAAAGATTAAAGAACTAGCTTTCAGCAAGGAATCTAGGAATATGCAACAATCCTCCATACCCTGCTCCTATAGGGGCAATGGCAGGATTAGGCCAGTCACAGCACACACATTCTTCACGTGCTCCGCACCTACATATACCGGGAAGCCCTAGCAACTGGTTCAATCAGAGGCAGAGCCATGCATTTCACAATGGCTTGTAGAGTTCAGATGGAGATCTACACTCCTGGAAATGGAAAAAAGAACACATTGACACCGGTGTGTCAGACCCACCATACTTGCTCCGGACACTGCGAGAGGGCTGTACAAGCAATGATCACACGCACGGCACAGCGGACACACCAGGAACCGCGGTGTTGGCCGTCGAATGGCACTAGCTGCGCAGCATTTGTGCACCGCCGCCGTCAGTGTCAGCCAGTTTGCCGTGGCATACGGAGCTCCATCGCAGTCTTTAACACTGGTAGCATGCCGCGACAGCGTGGACGTGAACCATATGTGCAGTTGACGGACTTTGAGCGAGGGCGTATAGTGGGCATGCGGGAGGCCGGGTGGACGTACCGCCGAATTGCTCAACACGTGGGGCGTGAGGTCTCCACAGTACATCGATGTTGTCGCCAGTGGTCGGCGGAAGGTGCACGTGCCCGTCGACCTGGGACCGGACCGCAGCGACGCACGGATGCACGCCAAGACCGTAGGATCCTACGCAGTGCCGTAGGGGACCGCACCGCCACTTCCCAGCAAATTAGGGACACTGTTGCTCCTGGGGTATCGGCGAGCACCATTCGCAACCGTCTCCATGAAGCTGGGCTACGGTCCCGCACACCGTTAGGCCGTCTTCCGCTCACGCCCCAACATCGTGCAGCCCGCCTCCAGTGGTGTCGCGACAGGCGTGAATGGAGGGACGAATGGAGACGTGTCGTCTTCAGCGATGAGAGTCGCTTCTGCCTTGGTGCCAATGATGGTCGTATGCGTGTTTGGCGCCGTGCAGGTGAGCGCCACAATCAGGACTGCATACAACCGAGGCACGCAGGGCCAACACCCGGCATCATGGTGTGGGGAGCGATCTCCTACACTGGCCGTACACCACTGGTGATCGTCGAGGGGACACTGAATAGTGCACGGTACATCCAAACCGTCATCGAACCCATCGTTCTACCATTCCTAGACCGGCAAGGGAACTTGCTGTTCCAACAGGACAATGCACGTCCGCATGTATCCCGTGCCACCCAACGTGCTCTAGAAGGTGTAAGTCAACTACCCTGGCCAGCAAGATCTCCGGATCTGTCCCCCATTGAGCATGTTTGGGACTGGATGAAGCGTCGTCTCACGCGGTCTGCACGTCCAGCACGAACGCTGGTCCAACTGAGGCGCCAGGTGGAAATGGCATGGCAAGCCGTTCCACAGGACTACATCCAGCATCTCTACGATCGTCTCCATGGGAGAATAGCAGCCTGCATTGCTGCGAAAGGTGGATATAGGCTGTACTAGTGCCGACATTGTGCATGCTCTGTTGCCTGTGTCTATGTGCCTGTGGTTCTGTCAGTGTGATCATGTGATGTATCTGACCCCAGGAATGTGTCAATAAAGTTTCCCCTTCCTGGGACAATGAATTCACGGTGTTCTTATTTCAATTTCCAGGAGTGTAGCATTGGTTGTTTTTCTTGACTGACAGTAATCCTTAGCAATGCTTGTCCACAGAAGGATACAATGACATACAACCTTGTCAAATATTGTGTGATCACTCCAACATTATAAACAGATTTGAATTTTGTCAGTATGTTGTGGTAACATTATTATTATAACATTACACTGTGATTAAAAGTATCTGGACGCCCCCAAAAACATACATTTTTCATATTGCGTGCACTGTGCTGCCACTTAGTGCCAGGTACTCCATATGAGCGACTTCATCAGTCATTAGGCATTGTGAGAGAGCAGAGTGGGGCACTCCATGGAACCCATCGGGTTCGAACATGGTCAGGTGATTGGGTGTCACTTGTGTCATATGTCTGTATGCGAGATTTCCACACTCCTAAACATTTCTAGGTCCACTCTTTACAATGTGATAGTGAAGTGGAAACGTGAAGGGACACGTACAGCACAAAAGTGTACAGGCTAACCTCATCTGTTGACTGACAAGAGACCACCGACATTTGAAGAGGGTTGTAATCTGTAATAGGCAGACATCTACCCAGACAATCAGACAGGAATTCTAAACTACATCGCAATCCACTGCAAGTACTATGAAAGTTAGGCAGGAGGTGGGAAAGCTCGGATTTCATTGTTGAGCAGCTGCTCATAAGCCACACATCACAGTGGTAAATGCCAAACGACACCTCCCTTAGTGTAAGGAGCGTAAACAATGGACAACTGAACAGTGGAAAAACGTCGTGTGGAGTGACGAATCACAGTACACAATGTGGCAATCCGATGACAGGGAGTGGGTATGGTGAATGCCCGTGAATGTCACCTGCCAGCCAGTATAGTGTCAACAGTAAAATTTGGAGGCAGTGGTGTTATGGAGTGATTTTTCACGGAGGGGGATTACTAACCTTGTTGTTTTGCACGGCACTATCACTATCACAGCACAGGCCTACATTGATGTTTTAAGCACCTTCTTGCTACCCACTGTTGAAGAGCCATTCGGGGATGGCGACTGCATCTTTCAACACGATCGAGCATCTGTTCGTAATGCATGGCCTGTGACGGAGTAGTTACACAACAATAACATCCTTGCATTGGACTGGCCTGAATCCTATAGAACACCTTCGGGATGTTTTGGAATGCCGATTTCATGCCAGGCTTCACCAACCGATATCAATACCTCTCCTCATTGCAGCATTCCATGAAGAATGGGCTGCCATTCCCCAAGAAACCTACCAGCATCTGACTGAACATGTGCCTGCGAGAGTGGAAGCTGTCATCAAGGCTAAGGGTGGGCCAACATAATACTGAGTTCCAGCATTACCGATGGAGGGTGGCACGAACTTTTAAGTCATTTCCAGCCAGGTGTCCAGATACTTTTGATCACATAATGTATTATTATCCAAAATTATTACATAAAACCAAATAACGGATTACTAAAATCGGCCCATTTTCAAGTAGATGATCAACCACATATATCTTTTTCTATAAATTCATGCAAATACCACAAACAGTCACTCAATTATAAATTCCACCAGTTATGTTCCTCACATGAATTATGTAGCAATAGTGTCACACACACACACACACACACACACACACACACACACACACACACACTAGGTACGCAATTTCAGAAAAGATGTAAACAGCCACCAGTGAATCAATAAAAATTATTGTAACCATGAACTCCGGTATTCTGAAGAAATCCAACTTAGCAGCATAAACTCTACAATCATCACCGATCTCCTACAACTAATCAGCATAGTGATGAGTTCTGATGCCACCAAAAAGCCTCCTGTAGAAAAATCTCTGCCACACTGTAGCTCACACACTTTATCAAGAATTCGATGCTCTTTAAACTCATCTTTACATTTGTGCCCTGATCAACAAGACTCATCTCTTCACCTCACTGTTAGCAGAGCGTTCCACTAGCCTATAGTTAAGCTTTTATCTGTTAATCAGCAAAATCAAATTATATTAAGCTAATGTTCGTGACAAAGATCTCAATACATTGCCATCATAAACTCACAAAAACCCAGAATATTTCAGCAAACTGTATTTATCACGAAATGACTTTACACTCAGAATCACTGAGCTGAGTATTCTTCAAGTTTGTTATGCACAATCACACGGAAAAAGACCTCAAATCTTATTGTCAACACACTAACAACACACAGCATAAACTTAAAATATTTCCACACCTTGAGCTGATGCATACCACAGGTATGTTTATTTCTGCAGCCTTATGGTTCACTGTGGGTAATCAGTGAGAAATCTGAGCCACAGAACAAAATGGTACCACAGATATACTTGACTACTTGGTAAAAAGGAACATTTACCAAATCAGATAAAGTAAAGAAATCAAAAAAAATACACAGACTCCATAATACGTACTGTCACAACCTACCTTACAGGAAAGAGTAGAGGTCCACAACGATTTCCTCTTCATCTTTGGGTAGCACTTACACAAAACAATTGCAATGGATGCATTCTAATTTAATCAACATGGCAGAAATCACATGATGTTATTGATCATAAACATTTGTCCTATCTGCTGTTGACCTCTCCATTACTTACTTCAACATATCCATCTAGATGCCACAAATTTCATCTGACATTTGATTTTTCACTCGAGAACATATCCTCACGTACATCATGTAATACAACTCTTGAGATGTACCCACTAATCACAAGTGGGAGAACGCTGTGACCAATCTGAATAGACCTCTCAGTCTGCTCTTGTAACCTAGTTCTGTTATTACACATTTGCCAAAATTGCATTGAAACTGAGGAAAACTGCAGTACAGGTCTTCCATCTTCCAAATGGTCAAATAATATTGTCACTGTGACCTCAATTTTCGTGAAGTTAAGGTCCAATACTTGCACAGGAGGGTCTACTAAATTCATTATGGACCTTAAGAGTGTACATCAAGATGTTCTGTTCATCTGTACATGGCTGCTGCCTGAAAAATGAAAAGCTCAGTAGTACTTTTCAGATAATCCTCTTTAGTATCAATAAAAACAAATTATAAGTTTCACTGCATCTTCCAACAAAGAAATTCATAATCCTTACTTGGTAATGCACCATAATTGAAACCAATTTGAAACTACAAAGACTTGCAACTTCAATGAAATAGGCCTATTGAACAGTGACCATACGAAAATTTACAGTTCAGCCTTTACTAGGAAATGGAAAACATGCTTCAATTCTCATTTTAAAATGTACACTTATCTTACATTGCACTATAACATAAGTTTCAAAAGAATTGTTCGATGCAAATTTTCACCCTGTCCTGGTTGTAAAAAATCCACAAAAATTCATTGATTCCAGAATTTTAAATATCACTACTTACCTTGCAAGAAAGATTTGTGGTCCACGATGATTTCCACTTAATCCTTTCAGTATCACTCCCACAGAACATAGAGGTGGATATATTCCAATACACTCAACATGTGAATATTACAGGACGTTGACAATCATTTTGTACATAACTATTCAACCTATCTACTGTTGAGTATCCCACTGCTTATCTCAACATCTCAGTCAAGAAGCAACAAATTTCCTCTTAAATGTGATGTTTCACTTGAACATCTATCCTAAATGTAACTCACGTGATACCAACACTTGAGATATCTGAACTAACCACAAGTGGGAGAACGTGGTGATCAATGTGAACATATTTCTCAGTCAGCTCATGTAACCTGGTTCTGCTGCTACATAACTGCCAAAATTGCATTGAAGCTGAGGAAAACTGCAGTGCAGGCACAGTATCTCCCAAATGATCCAGCAACACTGTCATTGCGCCCTCAGTTTTCAAGAAGTTAAGATCCAATACTTGCACAGAAGGGTCTATTACATTCATTATTGGCTTTAATAGTGAACAGCAACATGTTTTGTCCATCAGTACACAAGTGACACCTGAAAAATGAAGATTATTCATAGTTTTGATTTTCAAGTACTATGACTGAAATCAATTTCAAAGTAACAAGATTTGTACCTTGAATGAAATCATAAAGAGCAATGATAATGAAATCTGCAATTCTGTTTTATTAAGAAATGGGAAACTCGCTTCAATATTCATTTTACAATGTACACTTATCACACACACTGCAGTAACACAATTTCCAAAGGCATGATTTGATGCAACTTTTCACGTAA